>NW_017306798.1:899059-916404 GCF_000935625.1 Nanorana parkeri | reverse complement strand
CCCCTCCTTCAAAATCAGGCAAATTAACTTAAATTTAGCCTCAACACACACACACACACACACAATACTGCTTTCTCCTTCAGACAAAAAAAAAAAATGATCTAGGAATTTGATAACATACGAGCACCCCAGATTTCAAGTATATCAAAATTCCTGCACCTGTTTTGACCAGGGCTTCGTACGTGCCCTGCAAATGGCAAAATGCCAGTGCAAAAACAAGCCGGACCCGAGGGAAGACTGGAGTTGGGAGGAGCCGACTCCCCACTAGGCCGCACTCTTCAGATTCATACTGGAATGTGATGCCAAGGAATCGAGACTCTTGTTGCTTGCTGAGGGGTCGGATATTACAGTACAGGGGTCAGATTTTTTTTTGGGGGGGGGGGAGTGAGCTGTCCTCTTGCGCACAAACACACAATCTTTCAAGGAGTGGAACGTCGTGGAGGGTGGGTTGCCAGAGCTGCGGGAGGGACACAGGAGTTCGGACACACTGGCGTCATACAGACAAGTCTTTTTAGGCACTTAGATTTTGGCTGGTGTAAGCCCCAGGTGTAGTCGGAAAACCAGTTTGGCAGTTTTTACTGGCCATGAAACAGCTGGGCCTCTCGGAAAAAGGTAAAAAAACAAAAACAAATTTGGAAAGAAAACACGTGCCATCATCTTCCCACTTAGCACCCGCTTTGTGCCCAAGTTTTGGGGGATACTGCACGTGCCTGTCTAGCTCAGAATTAGTTTTCCTTGGCTTTGCTGTTCTTGGACTTCCCGTTTTGGTGGACATCCCCGTTGGATATTGCTTTGCTGGATTTTGGGAGGCGCTTTCCTTTGGTGTAGGCCTGGTACCAAAAATTGGAAAAGAGCATGAAGAAGACCGTGCCGTAGATCCAGATGAGGTGGATGAAGATGGGGAATTGGTAGTCGCAGGTGGACATGAAGTAATACTGAGTAATGTGGATGGAGACCAGGACGAACTGAATCTATGGAACAAAGCAGAGCAATGGCTGAAGTATGGGACATGGGATGTGGGGTGAACACAATGCATCGACTGAACTCTGGGAGCTGTGCCCAGTATCGCCTCCGGCCATACTAGTCACCAGTATTGCCTTTGGTCTCCCCGCAGCTGATCTTTCCTTATCACAGACGTACCGCACCCTGTTCTGCACTGTGTATCTGTGGAGGTGGCCATCTGGGTAGAGGCATGGCTTTGCTTCCTCATTTTAGAGCCTCGGGCAAGCAGAAGAGTGGGTCACACAGTAGTGACATCACCAAACCTCACTCCAAATCTGGTGATATTTACGGATAAAGACATCAATGCCTTAGATCTCCCACTGCATGTATACAGCTATGAGGCTACAGAACAGGAGTGCCTAGTTACCCTCACATACCAGGAAGTGCACTGCTATTTTTCAGAAGGTACATTATTCTGGGTACTGTTTAGGCACAAATAACAGTTCTAAATGTTCCCTATATCATAGCAAATCTTCACTCTTTGAGTTTATGTCTACTTTACAATCATCTTGTTCGATCCTGCCCTCCTGCTCTGCAGAACATGGTAAATACACCTCGGTCAGTGCTTCTTCTAAAGATTTATTCTATAGGTTGGACTTGATGGACTTGTGCCTTTTTTCAACCTGACTAACTATGTAACTATGTTATTAGCCTCAAGGCTCAAAATACAGGTGAAACTCGATTAGAATATCGTGCAAAGTTCATTTATTTCACTAATGCAACTTATGCGGTGAAACTAATATATGAGAGAGACTCATTACGTGCAAAGCAAGATAATTCAAGCCGTGATTTGTCATCATTGTGATGATTATGGCTTACAGCTCATGAAAACCCCAAGAACCCCAAATCCACAACCTCAAAAAAGTAGATTATTACATGCAATCAATAAAACAAGGATTGTACATAGAACAATATCGGACCTCTGAAAAGTACAAGCATGCGTATGTACTCAGTACTTGGTTTGTGCCCCTTTTGCAGCACTTACTGCAATTACTTTTGCACGATATTCTAATTATTCGAGTTTCACCTGTAAGTGTAGAGAAGTCATAGGGCACTAACAAGCATTTGACTTGCTTCTTATGTAAAGGAGGCAAATATATAAAAGACCCCTTAGCTCATGTTTATATAACTTTCGAAACCAGCCAGCATGCTCACCTAAAGCTTAATTTCTGCTGAGCTAGCTGAATTAAGCTTTTAGAAGCAGGAGAGGAAGGGAAGGAGAGGTATGGCTAGAAGTTTGTGGTCACCTGACCATTATTATCTACATGAGCTTGTTGGACATCCCGTTCCAAAACCATGGCCATTATGTGGAGTTGGCCGCTCTTTGCGACATCGATTGCCTTCACTCTTCTAGGAAGGATTTTCACAAGATTCTGTAGTATGTCTATGGGAAACTGTGCCCTGTCAGCCAAAAGAGCATCTGTGAGGTCAGGTACTGATGCTGGAAGAGAAGACCTGACTCAAAATCAGTGCTTCCATTCCAAATTTAAAGATGTTCAGTAGGGTTGAGGTCGGGGCTCTGTCCAGGACACTTTATTTCAGACAGGTCAAACCACGTCTTTATGGTGCTAGCTTTGTACACAGGGCACAGGTATTCTGGAACAGAAAAGGGCCCTCACCAAACTGTTACCACAAGGATGAAATGCTAAAATGTCTATGTATGCTGTAGTATTAACAGCATCCTTCACTGGAAACACCTACAGTCAACCATTTGGGGAGGGGGATGGGTGTCCACAAAGTATTGGCCTTATAGTGCACGAAGGTGTGTGAACAGAAGAGGCCACACTGACAGTGGAGTGGGGCCCGCACCCGGGTGACACCATTGGAGGGGTGACACCAAAATGACTCACAGTCATTTTGGTGTCACCCCCCTCTGAAAAGTCGGGCGCTCGGTCATGGACCGAACGCCCGACAGTAGCAGGAGAGAGGAGGGGACCCGGCGGCATACCTTATCCCGCCTGGTGACTGTCCCCTCCTCTCTCGGCCGGCGTCCATCGCCAAGATGGCCGCCGGCAGGTATCAGAATGCTGCCGTGCGTGCGCGATGGCGTCTCGGCGGGGTGACACTCGGTTACCGCTCCTGCACACTGACCAAGGTGTATGGTTCACTTCTGCACAGCTGGTATGCAGGAGGACAAGATGGACCCATTGGTTTGATCCTCCTCTGGCTGTACTGCTGGGAGAACCAGACCCGTGTACTGTACTAGCATTTACTTAGGTTTCTTACCAGCTGGATGGCGGTCATGTGCTTCTTCCACCAAAGGTACTTCTGGAAGCGTGGCCCGGCAGCAGAGAGCCCATAGTAAAAGTACATGATGACATGGACTAGAGAATTGATCATGGCGTGGAAGGATCCCATACCACCTGCCAGAGAGAAGAGAGACATGATCAGCGGGCCATGGCAGGAACAGCAGAGGTCATATCAAGCCAGAAAGATTCTCAAGTTCTTACCTGGACCAAACTTAACACCCCACCACCAGCTCCAGGGCAGGACAGAGTGATGGAAGATGTGGAGAAATGTAATCTGTCCATTTTTTTTCCTCAGCACAAAAAAGACCTGACAGGGAGAGAGATAAAAACAGCAGACTTAGCAAGACAGAACACAGGCAAGACAAGTCCTTAAAGCAATATACCCCGAGTGAATAACATTTACATTGCTAAAGCACTGTGTATCATAAACAATTATACATTTTCTATAAAAATCTATTTTTTTACCGACTATCATTTTTTTATTTGCATCTTTTTTTTTTCATCCTTTGTTGCAGCCACTTCCAGTCTACATGCACTCAAGCAATGGCTGCATGGCATCTCATGGCAGGTTTCTGATGGGGACCAACTCTTGCCCATGCCTTTACGGCCACTTGTAGTCTCCATCTGAAGTCTGTGCGACAAGGAGACAACGGAGGAGCACAACTGGGAGACAGGGACAGAGTGTTGTCACCCTATAACAGGAAATGCCTGAACAAGGACCTTCATTGCGGGATCACTGGGGTTTACTTAGCAGATTTAAAAAAAATTGGAAAACGACTTTTATAATGGAACATGATAATAGTTTACATGAGATTTTGGTGATCTGTGAAGTTCATCTAAAGCCAAAACATTTATTTTTTTGATTTTGACAAAGTAGGGAAAGTGGGGAGATTCATCCTCTCTATATGTCCTGGTGACCACTGTCTCCAGGACGCAAGATGAAGGAATATCAAAAATTCTGAGTTGTCAATGAAGCAGGAACTGAGGGGAAATCATCCAAAAGGGGCACCTGTTGTGCCGACAACTAAGTGAGGCTTTCCTGATCACTTCCTGATGTCACTTTGGGACTGGAGGTAAAGGGAAAACTCTACAATGGGACATTGACGACTAAAAACCCCCCAAAACAATAATTCTAGGAAGGCTTTTAACCAATCCTTATTCTATCCAAAACAAAAAACAAGTTTGGGGTTTACAAGCGCCAAAAACAAAAAACAAGTTTGGGGTTTACAAGCATTTCTATATGTCCTGGTGACCACTGTCTCCAGGACGCAAGATGAAGGAATATCAAAAATTCTGAGTTGTCAATGAAGCAGGAACTGAGGGGAAATCATCCAAAAGGGGCACCTGTTGTGCCGACAACTAAGTGAGGCTTTCCTGATCACTTCCTGATGTCACTTTGGGACTGGAGGTAAAGGGAAAACTCTACAATGGGACATTGACGACTAAAAACCCCCCAAAACAAACATTCTAGGAAGGCTTTTAACCAATCCTTATTCTATCCAAAACAAAAAACAAGTTTGGGGTTTACAAGCGGTGACGTCACCATTTAGCTGGATGGGAAGGCACAGATCCAGGGGACATCGCTGCAAATTCAGAAGTGGAAATGTGGTGTTGTCGGCACAGGAAGTGAAGCCACAACAGGAGGACTGGCGGAATCAACAGGTAAATACTTGACAATGAAGGGACATTAAAAGATGGCAGATGAGGGGCGGTAATAGAAAGGCATTATTGGATGTTTAAGGAAAGTTTGTGTTTTGCTAAATCATAGCAGTTATGATGATCTAAGCCAAATCCCAGCTACGGAAATATATCCAGCTGCAGCCTAGAATGAGGTTTGTTGGCGACAGTTCAATTGAAATCTGCAGTCACTGCACCCCTACGGCCATGGCTTCCCAGCCCATAGGAAGTGAACATATTGGACGTTCGTTATTTTACATAAAGAGGTGTGTTCAAGAAGCCAACGAATACTCAACAGCCAGTAAGAATTCATCTTCAGTTGTTAGAGTTGAGCTGAGGCCTCATCCACATGGACCTCCTGCGCTTGTTTTATACGTAGGAGAGATTGATCTGGGAAGTATAATGTTTGTTTGCCATTTACATATAAATCAGTTTACATGTGAATGTGTTCCATGCAGGCTTTTCCTTCCATACTCATGCATGTGCATGCGTTCATAGTATCTAATCTGCCCCTGGACGCTCAGATTTCGGTTTGTCCTAAACACAGTGAAGGAAATTTATCAAAACCGGAGCAGACGAAATCTGGAGCGGCTGGGCACGGCAACCAATCAGCTTCTCGCTTTCATTTTCAAATCTCAACTGAACAAACTGAAGAGAGAAGCTGATTGGTTGACATGCACAGCTGCTCCAGATTTTGTCTGCTCCAGTTTTGATAGATTCCCCCCAGTATAAATAATACAATTTAAAATCATTACATGTATTTATGTGTATATAACTGGGTGAATGTATTTGCCCCTGTGAATGAGGCCTAAGAGAAATAATGGCTCTGCAATCTGCACATGATGAGTGGTCTTCTCCTTGCCAGTAAGAATTCTATTTGCACTGCAGATGTCGGGGCCAATTCACTGAACAGAAATGTGCATTTCATCTTCATTGAATCTGCTTGCGGACAGACTCCATTTCACTGTAATGTACACAGCATGAGAAATAACACTTACGGTATCAAGGAGCTCAATGAATTTGGAGAACAGGAAGAGCCAGGCTACTTGTACCATCTGAAAATAGCAAAAATAACAAAAGAGTTAGAATTTCACATAAAGCATTCTCCCTCTCATGGATCGGGCACCCTGTAACATCTTCTGGCTGGCAGGGCACACTTAGGGCTTCATTGGTAAAGGTTCCACCAGGCGGATGCCATTCGCATGGCACTAGCACCCCTAGATACCGAGATTCCTGTACTCAACTAGAGAGCTAGGAAAACTGAAGACCTGCAAATTGTCCGTCCCTCAAACTGCAAACCTCGCACAAGCCCAAGGGGTTCGTTTATAAAAGATCTATTGGGCGTCCTGAAGCTCCTAAAGAGGACAAAGTCCTGATGGTCACGGGCTACTCTTGGATTCACAGATCCATTAGGTGGATATGAAAACTGTCCGGTAGAAAGCGTGTGATCCAAGTGTCCCAAATTGCCTTTTATTTGCTCACGCTGTCCATGAGTTTTGTTGCAGATGTCCAACTTGAAATGGATTCTGGATTTATTCTGGATTTGACCTCAGAGTGTGCAGCACAGCCAAGCTTTCACAATGGTCTGTTTTGGTGCTGTCAGGACATGTGCCATAAGGGTAAATTGGTATTTCGTAAGACCCTCCCTGCTTTTGGGTTGAGGAGTGCCTCACAAGGGTTCTCATGAATACGGTTTTGAAGCATAGCATAGACCAGGGTTAGGCAAACTTCAGCCCTCCAGCTGTGGTGAAACTACAAACCATTATACCTCTTCCTCTTGGAGTCATGCATGTGGCTGTCAGAATACCCAATAGGCATTGTAGTTCCACAACAGCTGGAGGGCCATAGTTTGCCTACCGTCTTCCACAATTAAACCTTGCCTTTTCTATGGAGAAAAGGGTTTGCGTCCACACGCAGATCACATTTGCATATTGCCCAAGTCAGAGAGACATCATGCGAGTTACCAACAATACTTCAACCTCTCAAGAACTTGTCCCTGATGGGTTAGAAGCCAGACAGATCCCTCAATGTCTATCATTCTCACGGAGATGACGGCTCGTCTCTGTCCGCTCATATAGTTAGAAGAATTATGATCGCTAATGCAATTCGTCAGACTCTACTAAAGCAGGACGTGATATACAGTCATGTTTTATAACGCCATAAAACCAGAGGCAAGTCATGGCAGAGGTGGGAGAGTCAGCACAGGTTAATAGGACTAGTAATGAGGGACACAGATAAGGGGTGAAGCTGCGTACCGATCACCGCCATGTTTACGTACAAAGTTCAGCAAGTGGCAGGTGGTACAAGGTGGCCCGGGCGGCACAGACCTGCCCACTATGGATTTTTTGGCAGTCATGAGTCATTATCTAAACATTATAAAAGCTTACCCCCCACACAGGAGAACTCACTCACCCGCAAGCCCATTGGCGAATCCGACTGATCCACGGGGTCACACTTCCAGGTGTATCCAGTCAACCAGCCTGACATAAGAAACTAAAAAAAAAGACAATTGCATGTTATGCTTCTAGCAGAGGCTCTGTTATCCATTTATTACTGCAATAATCGCTATCGGGACTTGATAAATAGCACAATATGCTCAGTAGCTGAGATCTAAAGTGAACCTATAGTCAAAAGATAAAGCTGTACTCTGAGGATAGATAAAAAGTAACAGAAGGGCTCAATCTGCTTCACAGGTAGTAATATGATCACATGACATCCACGGGGTGCATGCTGGGTGGACAGAAGATCCTACAACAGGGTGTCATCATGCAGTTCTGAAAATTAGATCCAGTGCCAGGACAAGCTCCTTTAGCACCCAAGGAGGGAAGGCCAGATGGGTAAAGTCCGACTGCTTGACTAGAATGAACTAGACTGTTCAAATCAATGTACAGTGGTACCTCGGTTCACGATTCTGATCGCGAACCGAATCAAACTGTGATCAGACCGCAATCTCGACTAGAGGAAGCCACGACCACGTGTCAGAGCAGGGAAGATGGCTGGGGTTGTGTTGCGACACCCGATGCGGAGTTCGTGAACGGAAGCAAAATTTTGCTGAACTTCCTGTTCTCGAACCGAATTGTTCGCGAATAGAAGCGTTCGTGAATCGAGGTACCACTGTATATACTGTATAATGGATCTTTTATGAATAGGGGTAAAGGGAGGGACAGAAAATTGAATTATTTGATCCTTCCTACACAGAGGGATCTCCCCTCCCTCTCATGTGACAACCAGTCTGGTATCAGCACATCTATGCCGACTTATAGGAGCACAGAGCTCCTATAAGTCATACAATTAGGGATCTAACCAGGTTTGGGCTGAGGGATACGCAGACAAGCCCGGGGTGCTTCAGTAGGAAGGAGTGCCTCAAAAGAGGGCAGGACCAGCAACCTATGCTGCTCAAGAAGTTCACAGCTCATTGGTGGGAAGGGGGGGGGACTGGGTCACACTTTGGCCTCACTTGTGAGGGGGGTGATAGTGTGCCACATCCCTTCTCCTCCTGCTAATGAGCTGCGATCTACTTCAGAAGCAAAGGTTGGCTTTATTGGGGGAGGCGCTTGCTCTCTTTTGGCGGGTCTTTGCACATAGGTTAATGAGAGCACTTCAAAATGAGAAACAGTCCGATCTCCAATCGATACGGTTTAATGGAGTTACTGTTTGAACTATTAGTAATGTACAGAATGGCAGAGATCCTACAGTTCTCTCATACGGGTGAGAAAACATACAACTACATATCCTAACATGCTCTAACATTTCTACTTCCACACACATGTGGGAACCATGGCGTTATGTTGGTGTCCTGTGAATGTCACTCACCTCATAAACAATATAAGCAGACACCCCCACCAGGCTGAAGTTGTACAGCACCATCAAAGGCTTCAGGTCAAAGGGCTTCCTATTGGCCATAATCCGTGGCCCCAAAGACAGGACGAAGTAGACATAGGCCAGGAGAATGGTGCCAGGAAGGAAAGGCGAGTGCATGAGGGGGTAATGACCTATCCTGGCATCTGAGGAAACACAGAGGACAGAAAGTTATGTATAACAGACATTTACCTTTTCAGGGGTCATTGAATTCCTTTCAGTATCTAGATGGCTGAGTCAATATTTTATGAATAGGTTAAAAACACTATATGGCCAAAAATCTGTGAACACCTGACCATCCCACCTACATTATGTGGCCAAAAATGTTTATCAAACCCCCCGGATTATTGGGTTCCATTGAAGAGTATAGTTAATGATACATCACACAAAGACCTTTTAGACAAGTGTTCTTCCAGCCTTGTGGTAACAATTTGGTGAAGACTTTCTGTTGTTCCACCATGACTGTCCCCAGTATACAAAGCCAGCTCCATAAAAGACATGGTGTGACCAGTCTGGTATGGAGGAACTTGGGTGTCCTTCACAGAGCCCTGACCTCAACCCTACTGAACACCTTTGGGATGAACTGGAACATGTGTCAGCTCTTCTCATTCAACATCAGTACCTGACCTCACAAATGGGCACACATTGTGATCTTCCAACCTTGTGGTAACAGCAGTTTGGTGAAGACTCTTTTCTGTTGTTCCACCATGACTGTCCCCTGTGTACAAAGCCAGCTCCATAAAGATATGGTGTGACCAGTCTGGTATGGAGGAACTAGAGTGTCCTGACCTCAACTCTACGAACACCTTTGGGATGAGTTGGAATGTCCAACTGCAAGCCAGGTCTTCTCACCCAACATCAGTACCTGACCCATCAAATGGGCACCAATTCCCACAGACGCACTCCAATATCTTGTAGAAAGCCTTTGCCAAAGGGTTATGGCTGTTACTGCTACAAAGGAAGGCCAGCTCCACATTAATACCCACGGTTTTCCAATGGGATGTCCAGCAAGCCCATGCGGGTGTGATGGTCAGGTCTCCACAAACAGTTGGCCATGTAAGTGAACTTTGATCAGATTCATTAGAATTCACTCCCCATATTCATGTAAGGAGGACATAGTGCAGAGCAAATGACTTGGCCACCTTGCTGCTTCAAGTAGATGTAAATAACTTCCCTCATTGGCTCCCTTTTGGTCTGTCTTGTTATATCAACCATAACGGTTCCCATTCAGTGACTCAATAAGGAGCGCAGTCAGTATTAGATAAACTGATGCAAATTTTACATTTCAAATAAATTTGCCAGCATTGGCGGCCCCCATACAGGAGTAACGTCAGGCAGTCTAGTGACGTGAGCAACGCTACCTGACCACACAGGTCCTGAAAGTCATTTATAGGAGAATTGTAATGTGTAGTTATCCTTGAAGTCTTGATTTTCACTATGTACTTACATGTGAGCATCCATATTAGCACAGGACCTCTACGCAGTGGGCTTCCTGCTTAGTTGTGCAGCACAGTAATTAGGTTTATGGTTCCTTTTATCCCAGCGTATGATCAGAACTCACTTTCGGTGAAAAAAATACTCTTCAGATGGATTGTTTAGTAGCTGACTCCAGTCATTCAACGAGGACACTGACTGCACTAACACAGACAGCCACCAGAGGGAGCATATGCAAGTCTGAAGCCATTTTGGATAGAGCATGGAATGTTCTATACTGCGAGTCTAGAGGAAAAAACTTCTTCAGATATTTGCAGACATCTAGGAGGTGTACGGGCCAACAGGTAAAGCTCTGACGCTTCCTGGTTAGGTTGCGGCATGCAACCTTGTCCCCACCCGCCTCACATTCCTATTGGCCCATAACTCCAATGAGCTGGCCCATGGGCCAATAGGAACGTGCAGGTGGCAGGAAAGATTCAGAACCATGAGGGAGAACCTGAACCAAATAACCTCTCTCAAGTTGTTATAATAGTACGTCCTTCCCTTGTATTCTCTCCTGGTCAAAGCAGAAATGTCAGGCAGTAAGGTCCCCCATGGAGGCTGACCTAACTTCTGCCTGAACTCAGGACTGATAACCGACACTTGGGTCCAGGTTGCTGGAGGAGCCCCCGGTTTTACGCTGCACCGTACACACAGAAAATAATAAATCACCAGGAACAAGATAATGTTTTTGGCAAAAATGACTTTGTATGTCACTTCTGTCAAATAAAATCAATAAAAAACTTCTGCTCCAACTGGGAGAGAGTACCAGTGAATAATACTAATAAAAACACAAGTAATCCCGGATACGTTTATAACCAAAAGTGGAGATTAAAGGATTAGAAATGGCCATTGGTGACCGGTCCTCTTTAAGATGAACTATTAGGAGTTAACACAATCAGAACATTTATAGAAAGCAGCAACCAAACCCAGCGGGCCGGGAATAAATGAAGCAGATTAGAGGGTGATAATTAGTAGCTTCCATCTCTAAACATCTGCATTCATTGATCGGAAGACAGAAGAGAAAAGGCAAGAGCTCTAATTATATATTTGCAAGAGGACTGTGAGCTGGGGGGAAGGGAAGGCACCCCATGTGACCCTGCAGACGCACTGATGCGTGACGCATAGTTAAGCGGACAGGTGATCGGGTGTCGGTGGCCGGGATATTTTCATATTGTTCTACCTATCGCCATTGATATCATTTGCATTCTCTGCATATTTCACTTCAGTGGAGTAACACATGTGACACGGTGCGGCCTTTGCTGAAAATCAGCCTTTTTTATTTTTCAAATCTCTGACTCTAAAAAGGAAACCTGTTTGGAATTCGGGAGCACCGAACAGTCTCTGTACCTTTTCAACCAGAGCTCCGTGGAACACCGGGGGTTCCTCCAGGGGTTGTTAGCTGTCCCTTGAGAAGAGAGCAGTGGCTGACCTATGTCCCAACTACACTGACCACCGACGTAAGGGGTCCCTTCCACACTGACCACCGACGTAAGGGGTCAAGTCTACACAGACCACCGACGTAAGGGGCCCCTTTTCCACTGACCCCCGACGTAAGGGGCCCCTTCTACAATGACTACCGACGTAAGGGGTCAAGTCTACACAGACCACCGACGTAAGGGGCCCCTTTTCCACTGACCCCCGACGTAAGGGGCCCCTTCTACAATGACTACCGACGTAAGGGGTCAAGTCTACACAGACCACCGACGTAAGGGGCCCCTTTTCCACTGACCCCCGACGTAAGGGGCCCCTTCTACAATGACTACCGACGTAAGGGGTCAAGTCTACACAGACCACCGACGTAAGGGGCCCCTTTTCCACTGACCCCCGACGTAAGGGGCCCCTTCTACAATGACTACCGACGTAAGGGGTCAAGTCTACACAGACCACCGACGTAAGGGGCCCCTTTTCCACTGACCCCCGACGTAAGGGGCCCCTTCTACAATGACTACCGACGTAAGGGGTCAAGTCTACACAGACCACCGACGTAAGGGGCCCCTTTTCCACTGACCCCCGACGTAAGGGGCCCCTTCTACAATGACTACCGACGTAAGGGGTCAAGTCTACACAGACCACCGACGTAAGGGGCCCCTTTTCCACTGACCCCCGACGTAAGGGGCCCCTTCTACAATGACTACCGACGTAAGGGGTCAAGTCTACACAGACCACCGACGTAAGGGGCCCCTTTTCCACTGACCCCCGACGTAAGGGGCCCCTTCTACAATGACTACCGACGTAAGGGGTCAAGTCTACACAGACCACCGACGTAAGGGGCCCCTTTTCCACTGACCCCCGACGTAAGGGGCCCCTTCTACAATGACTACCGACGTAAGGGGTCAAGTCTACACAGACCACCGACGTAAGGGGCCCCTTTTCCACTGACCCCCGACGTAAGGGGCCCCTTCTACAATGACTACCGACGTAAGGGGTCAAGTCTACACAGACCACCGACGTAAGGGGCCCCTTTTCCACTGACCCCCGACGTAAGGGGCCCCTTCTACAATGACTACCGACGTAAGGGGTCAAGTCTACACAGACCACCGACGTAAGGGGCCCCTTTTCCACTGACCCCCGACGTAAGGGGCCCCTTCTACAATGACTACCGACGTAAGGGGTCAAGTCTACACAGACCACCGACGTAAGGGGCCCCTTTTCCACTGACCCCCGACGTAAGGGGCCCCTTCTACAATGACTACCGACGTAAGGGGTCAAGTCTACACAGACCACCGACGTAAGGGGCCCCTTTTCCACTGACCCCCGACGTAAGGGGCCCCTTCTACAATGACTACCGACGTAAGGGGTCAAGTCTACACAGACCACCGACGTAAGGGGCCCCTTTTCCACTGACCCCCGACGTAAGGGGCCCCTTCTACAATGACTACCGACGTAAGGGGTCAAGTCTACACAGACCACCGACGTAAGGGGCCCCTTTTCCACTGACCCCCGACGTAAGGGGCCCCTTCTACAATGACTACCGACGTAAGGGGTCAAGTCTACACAGACCACCGACGTAAGGGGCCCCTTTTCCACTGACCCCCGACGTAAGGGGCCCCTTCTACAATGACTACCGACGTAAGGGGTCAAGTCTACACAGACCACCGACGTAAAGGGCCCCTTCTACACTGACCACCAACGTAAGGGGTCAAGTCTACACAGACCACCGACGTAAGGGGCCCCCTTCTACACTGACCACCAACGTAAGGGGTCAAGTCCACACAGATGGACAGTAAATGGTACATTTTAGATCACCCTGCAAAGGTTAGCAATAGGCACCTTTGCTCTTTGACACCGAGGTCCTGGATGCTCTCCCCATGTCCATTGCTTCCCCCGGGGTCTTCACTCAGAACCCAAATGCACCATGGCAGATTAATCAACTATTGATCACACTGATCCCAGACTGAATATTGATTTAGAGGAGACCTCCACTTGACCACTGTCCAGAATCGTTACACACCTTACCTGGAGAAGGGCCCTGTATGATGTCACAAAATGTGCTATTGGTGCAACAACGCATGCTGTTTTGACTAATCCAACTGATCTCATGTTTATTATCGGAGTCCTCAGATCAATACTCGAACCCTTTGACAGATTTACCTATAATTTAACTATAATGGAACGTCGGACCTCCAGCTGTTGTGGAAATACACGTCCCAGGAGGCAGAAGGATGATGGATTGGTAGTTTCACCACTGCTGGAGTGTTGAGGTTACCTACCTCTGCTATAAAAGGGTTTTCACTTTTTCGCAGTGTTCATACAACATTTCCTTTTATTTGCAAAAGTACAAAATGATCGCCTCTGTGAAGACGACGGGTCATCTTTAAAAGGAAAAGAAAAGTCAAATTGTTCATCTGTACAATGTGGAGTCTTACCTGCTCCTTTCATGAAGTCGTGATAACGCTGCACCCATTGTGAGAGCACGGCCTCCATCTTTGCAGCTCCTCACAGCCTAAAGGAAAGACAGGAAGTGGAGGTTACAAGAGGTTTAGATCACAAGTAACTGACAAACTGTTTTTGTAAATGGGTCTGAGGCATAAAATGCAAAAAAAATGGAGATTAAAGCAAATATCATCCAAATACCAGAACCATGTGTATTCTATATTGAATCTCGGTGACCTTTGTGTATTTCTTCCAGATCTGTGCAGTAATCCCGTGTGAGACTAGGAGCTTCCTGTAATAAAGACCGATCACTGCTGCTAATCTTTTTATTGAAAGATTCAAGCAACTTTTATACAAAGGTAACAAAACATAAACGTAGTGTAAACTGTACAAAAATCAAAAATAAATAAAACAATATTCCCCCATATTATATACATGTTGTATACACAGACAAGCAATAAAGCCTCATCACTGTACAAAAGGACTCAAGCGTAAAGATCCACCAACTATTTACATAAAGCAGCAGAGAAGGCCTAAGAGGCACAACCCGTCACCTATGCACGCAGCCATTTTTCAAAAATCTTAAAGAACAAAAATCTAGGGTGATAAGAGACAGACAGCCACACACCCGGAGAGAGACTCCTGCAAGTCAGGGAGGCCTGATACCCCTCCACGCCTTCAACCAAGCCCCCTGCCTCCACTTGTCTCTCTCAAGCACCCGAATCTTCCCCACCGCATGCAGAATGTCACTCACCACCACCGGGACAGGAAGGATTTTAACCGGTCACTGCTGCTCTCTCTCCTTGTGCAGGGTGACTGGTCTTGTCTCCACCCCCTCCTGTTTTTTGAAGGCTATATGTAGTAGGTGAGGCCTGTCGGGTCCCTCCCACAGCTTCGTTGTCTGCACAGGCAATTATGCCACTGCTATTTTAACAAGATCATGCCTGGGTTTGTAAACAACCAGAACAGGAGGTAGGGGAAAATCTTCAATGGGGAGAAGATTTCAATGCGTTAACCATTGCGCTGGGTTAACGCATGTGTTATGCCACGCATGAGCATGCATTGCAGTATTACTAGACTATTTGCCGTATACCCCAGTGGTTCTGGATGTACATCTGGCTGATGGGGCGTAAGGAGTGACTTGCATGTCTCCACCCACTGTCCCAAAATGAGGTCCAATCCTCTTATTTTTGGGATATGTGGCCTGCGATACCTTTTGTTCCAAGGAGCTTTTTCTGTGCTACATACAGCTTGACTTAAATCAAACTTGGGAGGACAATGCAGGGACTCGGCTCCTGAGTAGGAAGGAAGTGATCGCCAAAGCGCAGATACAAATCGAAGATTTAGGAACATTTTGTCCATCAACCAGACCGCTACATTAATAAAGAGCACTTTCAGGGAAGTGAAAGCAATTACTGAGCTACAAACGCTTTACAGTAAACCATACAACGGAGCGGACATCACAGCGCGTCCTCATTTCACCGTGAAGAGTATAATGTATACCAGGGGAAGGCAACCTCGGCCCGCATCTGGGAGTCTTGCAAAGCCTTATGGGAGTTGTAGTTTCACCACAGCTGGAGTGCCGAGGTTGCCGACCCCCGATTAGATCAGTGTTAGGAAACCTTGACCCACCAGCTGTTTTGGAGCTACAAGTCCCATAAGGCATTACAAGACTGACAGCCACAGGCGTGACTCCCAGACAGAGGCAGATGGGATTGTAGTTGTCGGTCCCTCCTACAGCTCGGCCTCCCTGTATTTTCTAAAGACAGGTTTCCTTTAATTCGGACGCTCCCAAATTGTATTGATCAGTGAAAAATCCTGCTTATTGATTTCTACATTCCTCAGCGGTGACCCGAGAGTTGTTATCTGACAAAATGTTTGTTCTTTCCATCGATATTTCCATTTCCACCAACTGCGATGGTGGCCGGTCCCCCCCGGAGATCAGTAGAACAATAAGCAGTGACTTGTCACCCGAAATAAGTAATTGCAGACACATGACCCACACAGGCCTCGTCATTAGCATTACCTCTTCCAATGGCAGCGGCCTCCTGCGTTATTTACATCCTAGTCGTCAAAAATCTAGTCTGGCGCCTGTGCCATAAAAAGGTCAACAATGATGTTGCTTCAACGGTACCGGTATGTGCCATTCAAGTCTTTGGGCCACTTCTCTATACCAATATGGCAGTCCACCATCACTGGAGAAAAGTAAAGCACCTGGGTGGGTGGAGCTCAGGATCGGGAAGTGAGCTGGGGGTTGGAGCTCAGGATCGGGAGGTAAGCTGGGGGGGGTGACTGGGTGGAGCTCATTTTTTTTTGGAAGCTGGGGGGGTGACTGGGTGGATCTCAGGATAAGGAGGCAAGCTGAGGGGTGACTGGGTGGAGCTCAGGATCGGGAGGTAAGCTAGGAGGGGAGACTCAGGATAGGGAGGTGGGTTTGTGTAGCTCAGGATAGGGAGGTAAGCTTGTGGGTTTTAAATCAAAGGTGAGCTTGTCCTTTAAACGTACAGCACACAAGGGAACTTGCCTTGTGCTCATGTAACATAAGGCATGATATTTCATAGGTCTTGAACAGTCTACTGTAACAAAAATCTCCACCATGGCAGTGACTCCCCATATCAGGTCCATGTCTATATAATAGGCTTGTGCGGGTCATATGGCGAGTACGGAATGTGCATCTCGAATGAGAGTCTCATCGCCAAGCCCCTTGCCCTGGAAAACTGCAAAAAAAGAATCTAAATCGCACCGTTCAACTTCCTGTCATTTATAGAATTGTTACTCTGTTACTATATCATCGTTACTTTCCATCTGCACTGATTGCTATACATTTGTAGGACGGCTCACTGTGGCAAAGGGAGAGATTTTTGTGCATTACTGCTGCAAATTCTACCGGCTCAGTCACAGAAAGGGCCCCAAACCTTTCACTGCGTGTCCTCACATGAAGTCGCAGCATCGCCGATACAAGTAGAAGCAAGTATCACCGACATTTCCTGCTGCACATTATTGTCCTGAATTTTATATCTCAGCATCCCAGGGCGACTCATCAGATACAACCTGAGTAATGTCTGTATTATTATACAGGATTTATATAGCGCCAACAGTTTGCGCAGCGCTTTACAATATAAAACGGAGACATTACCGTTACAATTCAAGACAAGAGGAAGGGCCCTGAACCTGAGAGCTTACAATCTTTAAAAAAAAAAAAAAAAAAAA
>NW_017306798.1:868680-898841 GCF_000935625.1 Nanorana parkeri | reverse complement strand
GCCATACACACTGCAGGAAATCTGGGTATCTCATGAACAAGTGAGGAACACGGCTTAGCCGCCCTCAATCACTAATCATGTGGGAGTAACGGCCTGGAATACAGTGCGGGCGGGAGGCCGGGATCGGTGACTGCCAGACATCAAATGGATGAGACACTGACATCAGTACAATGGAGCGTAAAGCAAGAGCCGAGCGCTTTGCTCAGTCCTGCACATCCTCAGGCCTTCCAGCTGGCAAGGAACTACAAGTGTCAGCATGCCACGACAGCCTCAGGCCTTCCAGCTGGCAAGGAACTACAAGTGTCAGCATGCCACGACAGCCTCAGGCCTTCCAGCTGGCAAGGAACTACAAGTGTCAGCATGCCACGACAGCCTCAGGCCTTCCAGCTGGCAAGGAACTACAAGTGTCAGCATGCCACGACGGCCTCAGTCCTGCACAGCCACAGTTGACCCTTCTACCTGCTCGGCTGTAGGTAAATGTCACAATCATGTAAGAGGGTAAACATTACTCAGCCGGGAAGAACTTGATGTTCTTTCTAAAGTCCACTTAGAAGATGTCTTTCGACAAATCCCAGGATGTGATTGGCTGAGAGCCTCTCCTCGATCTGATAAAACTCTGCAGGACACTGAAGCCCTTCCCCCTCCCGCTGCAGATCATTTCACCGGAGTCTGATCTGTCATTCGGCTGCAGATCATTTCCCCGGAGTCTGATCTGCCATCCTGCTGCAGATCATCTCACCAAGGTCTGTTCTGTCATTCGGCTGCAGATCATCTCACCAAGGTCTGTTCTGTCATTCGGCTGCAGATCATCTCACCAAGGTCTGTTCTGTCATTCGGCTGCAGATCATCTCACCGGAGTCTGATCTGTTTGCCATCCTGCTGCAGATCATCTCACCAAGGTCTGTTCTGTCATTCGGCTGCAGATCATCTCACCAAGGTCTGTTCTGTCATTCGGCTGCAGATCATCTCACCAAGGTCTGTTCTGTCATTCGGCTGCAGATCATCTCACCGGAGTCTGATCTGTCATCCCGCTGCAGATCATTTCACCGGAGTCTGATCTGTCATCCCGCTGCAGATCATTTCACCGGAGTCCGGTCTTTACACTGCAAGGGCCATCTACACCACGGCATGCAGATGTCACAAGAGGTCACAGCTGAAGAGGTGTTAGGTTACTACAAGCGTCAGACCGCGGCACAGACCTCTCATATACCATTTACCCTTTATAGATAATGAAGCCAATGCACTGCTCGGATTTCGGCCTGCTGACTGACAAAATGTAAGTTGTGTGTGGCCCCCTCGGCACCCCTGCATTCGATAAGTCGATTTTTCAATCGACTTTTGTCAGGAGGAATACAGCCAATCAGCTGCAGCCGCTGCTCGCTAGTCAGATAGTCAGAATACAATAGCTCGGTGTGATGAAGGGAGGAGGGGGGGGATTTGTGCATCATATTATTTCACATCAAATGCTGCTTGGTTCTGTTCATGGGAAAATTGCTCAGACAACAACCCAAAAAGGGAAGATTTGTCATATAATAGGGAATATTGTGAGATATTAATCATCGTATAACCATGAAACCTGTAACTTTGGTCTCCTGAGGTTCTCCTGTTCTGCAGCCTCATAGCTGTACATCTGCAGTGGGAGATCATCTAAGGCACTGCTGCCTCTGACTTCCAATCTCACCAGATTTGGTGATGTCACTGTTCTTGCTGAGGAAGCAAAGCCCTGCCCCTACCAAGATGGCCGCCTTCACTGAACAAGGCATGAGAAGTCAGCAATAGGGAAAGATCCACTGCTGGGAGCCTATAGGCAACACTGGTGACCAGTCCTTTGCCCTCTTCCTGTCTTTTTCTGGGCACACTTTAGAGTTGGTCCATTTCGACATGGTCACTATTTAAATACATCATCCAAAATCTCGGAGCCGGTTGGCTGTGACAGTGCTCCCTACTGCCTGTCTCCTCCTCCATGTCCTCACATCCTATGCACTGTGTATAGAACGTGATGACTCAGGGAACTTAGGCCGCTGCAGCGGAGGGGGGAGCGAGGAGGAAGGGACCGGTCTAAGAGCTAGTCGGCTCAGAGGACTGGGCGAGTATAACTTTATTTCTGACCCTAGGCAAAGGGGTAAAGGCTGCAATACCCGATTCCTTGCTGCTCCTCTTTTATGAGAATGAAAATTGGAATATTTCTCGAGAATATAGGACATGCATAGGTGCCGAGTACACGGGTGACGTTATACAGGTATGAGGAGGACCTGTCACATGCACATCTACAGGGGTTATAAATGTTACATGTTGCTCAATACAGTGACCTTTGTGCTGGTAACACTTTGCATTGTTCTCCATTGTCCTCCGCGCCCGCCGGTCATACCAGCTGCTTGTATAAAGGAGATTATCTATACAGGAGCCTTTCACACAGATTACGTTACAGGTTTCAGAGGCATATCAGTGTTCTAGATCGGAGAACTCTGATTGGCCGAGGATTGCTTAGTGCTGTCAATATTCTAATGGTCTTACTGGCTCCGGACTGGTTGGGATGTCTGACGGCCAAGATTAATTAAAAAGATTAACAATTTCTGGTAAACCTAAACAATGTCAATTGAATCTAAACCCCGGGACAAAAATAGAATATGTTGCAGCTTACCATGGATAGCATAGAGGGGGAAGGCCGCAGCCCACCCGTCCATAGGAGGGTTGGCGGCTGCATCCCACCCGTCCATAGGAGGGTTGGCGGCTGCAGCCCACCCGTCCATAGGAGGGTTGGCGGCTGCAGCCCACCCGTCCATAGGAGTGTTGGCGGCTGCATCCCACCCGTCCATAGGAAGGTTGGCGGCTGCAGCCCACCCGTCCATAGGAAGGTTGGCGGCTGCATCCCACCCGTCCATAGGAGGGTTGGCGGCTGCAGCCCACCCGTCCATAGGAGGGTTGGCGGCTGCAGCCCACCCGTCCATAGGAGGGTTGGCGGCTGCAGCCCACCCGTCCATAGGAGTGTTGGCGGCTGCATCCCACCCGTCCATAGGAAGGTTGGCGGCTGCAGCCCACCCGTCCATAGGAAGGTTGGCGGCTGCAGCCCACCAGTCCATAGGAGGGTTGGCGGCTGCAGCCCACCCATCCATAGGAGGGTTGGCGGCTGCAGCCCAGCTGTCCATAGGAGGGTTGGACGCTCAGAGTATCTCCTCCACTAGCTGTTTACTTCCTCCACGACAGCAAAGTATTAAATCAAAGGAGCAATGGTGGACTCTTTATTTCCAGTGTGACAGGTTCCCTTTAAAACAGGAAGACTTCCATGGAGGATTCCCACACTCACTGCAATTACCAGCTTTGCATGTAGATGACACCAAACTCGATATCCAGACTTGTCTGAACATGGCTGCCAACGCACCGCACAGTCCGTTCCCAGCAGACGCCCCCACCTTGCACAGTGAAAAGCCTGTCAGTGAATATTCGGGGTGACACCAACAAAAGGGCGAGACCAGGAAGATAAACCCAACACTTCTACCTTTAAGGGAGCGTAACTTCCCTCTGTAATCTTCTTCCGTGATCCTTGTCCAATCAATTCCAAAATCAGTAGGGATTAAAACAGGGGTGGGCAACTCAGGCAATCCCAACATGTCTCTGCCTATGGGAGTCATGCCTGTGGCTGTCAGAGTCTTGCAATGCCTCATGGGAGCTGTAGGGTCAGCGTTGCCCCCCCCGGATTAAAGAAACCCCATCATCTGACCCATGCAGGGGGAAGTGACAATAAAGGGAGATCTACTAACCTGCACTCACCTCATAGTTCTAGCCGACCTGTGACAATGAGACTGTCACAGGTCGGCTCAGTAGATTGGGAGGCGAGCGAGCACATACCGGCGTTCGCTCACTTCTCGATCCTGTCACAGCTCTCTGCCGTGACAGGGGGAGGGGCTGGATTTCCCCCTCCTCCAGCGCTGACTGGCGGAACGGGAGGAGGCGGGTACAGCTGGCTCTGCCTCTAGATAGGCAGAGCCAGCAGTCACTCACGCAGCTGGGCGGATCCAGACAGCGATCCAGACAGCTTCAGCGTCTCAGTATACCGCGAGTTGTAGCTCGCGATATACTGAGCTTAGGGTGACGGGAGGACGCTAGTTTGTGCCCTCCCGTTACCCCAAGGAGAACTATGGGGAAAAGCCCTAAACCCTATAGTTCTCCTTTAAGAGCATGTTCGAAAACCCGCCGACAATCGTACGATTGTTAGTGGCGTGCTCGTAAGACAAATGCCAAACGGGCCGCCTCAGGGGGGCGGGCCTGTGATGATAGCAAGTATGATCTACCTGTCCAAGATGGGCAGATCGTACGTTTTTTAAATTACCTTACAGCCATCGCAAGATAAAAGTCTTGCGATGGTTGTAAGGTCTATAGCCAGCTTAAAAGGTGTGTTTGTCGTCATTTCAAAGATGAGGGTAAAGTTTAAGAACATGGACGTGATCGTGTGTAAGAGTAATTCATTGATTATAAAATGATGAAATTTAGGAAATTTAGATACTAACAGACCTACATATGTGCGGCGAGGACTGGCGATCGATCTCCCCGGCGGTGACGCGGATGTTGCGGGAGCGCCATGCTATCTGCTGATTATTTTTTATCTAATTTTTGCAGTTTTATCTTGCAGGAAAAGGCAGCAGTAAAGTCATAAACAGCCTCCGCCGATCACCTGCCAGGTGGACGATAAGACGATAGCGCCGACCGTATCTCTAGCCATGGGACAGGACTGGAAGGTTTATTCATTTATGTTCTCTCGAAGTGAAGATAAAGTATTAATAACGCGGACCTAACTGAAATCGTCAGGAGCTCCAGGTGTAAACCAAACCTCATATCCCGCCTGATCACATGATAGGCTTATATCTGACCTCCGGCCTTCCCTTCAGTCTTGCACAGTCACAGCGGCTCCTCTCCTGGACTGAAATGGCTTCCTCTGATGTCACCGCACACTGGGAGCTATTCACAATGTGCACCAGAAGCTGCAGATGGAGCCCTACATGTGTGACCACCTAGCTGCACTGCCTGCCTGATGCAGGCACTTCCCATTGGCTGTCCTGTGGCTGGTCCCCTTAGAATCCAGAAGAGCAGATGACCCAGTGACTAGGGGACCCGTTGGCAGTAGACAATCTCCAGTGTGGTCTCCATAACTGGAAGAGGCAAGCACCATGACAAGGTCCTTTTGCGCCGAATATGAAAAAAAGCTGAAGTGCACCCTGCACCCCAGCCCCCCAACCCCCCCCATATGAGGTTCTACCCTTTTTGCAACACCTGCTGAAACGCTCAAGGTAGCTGCCTCCTCTGCCTACCCCTCGGCCCGCCAATGGGTGAATACAAGGTTGCTTCTACTTCCACAACCCAATATCATACTGGCAGATCATTAGGCTTTCACATGAAACGGATCTAGTGCAATAGCAGTGGGGATATTGAACAGTAAGCTCCTCGGCAGGGACTGATGGGGATGACTTAAGGACTTCTGGAGTAAGGGCCCATTCACACCACATCCAGATTATCTCCAGACCAGACCGTTTCTGGACCCAAAATGCATCCCAATGTATAACTATGCCATTTCTGGCCTCTGTTCCCACCAGCGCAGTCCATTCCAGAAAAATACTGCTAGTCCTATTTTGTCGGGTCTGGAATGCACTGGAACGCATCACAAACGCATGGAACGCACCTGTAAGACCAGTTTAAGCGGAAACAAAAATTCCAATAGCTGCAAAATCGCGGCAAAAATGCAATATGTTCCAGATCTGGTCCGGAAAATAGTGTGAACCTGCCGCAGT
This sequence comes from Nanorana parkeri, assembly GCF_000935625.1. Classification (NCBI taxonomy): domain Eukaryota; kingdom Metazoa; phylum Chordata; class Amphibia; order Anura; family Dicroglossidae; genus Nanorana; species Nanorana parkeri. The sequence continues at coordinate 893,061 of NW_017306798.1, read as the reverse complement.
TCCAGTGCATTCCTGACCTGACAAAATGAGACATTCAGTATTTTTCTGGTCTGGAACGGACTGCGCTGGTGTGAACAGAGACCAGAAATAACATAGCGATACATTAGGATGCATTTTGAGTCCGGAAACAATCTGGTCTGGTGATGATCTGGATGTGGTGTGAATGGGACCTAAAAAGGAGGACATTGTTATATTGTAGATTGAGAGTGACGAGGACTTCACAAGGTGTAACCACATTAATGCTCTCGGGTTGACTTTCAGATCAGTGATTCAGTGTCAGGCGATGTCAGTATCTGTGTGTCGCCACCTGCCTCTAATTAGAGAGAGAAATGTGATGTAATCATTTACTGCAATCAATTTATTAACCAACATCTTTCCCAACACTCTGCAGCTGGGGATTAATCATTAAAAGGAGGAGAGCTCGGGCACTATACTGTTCACGAACGATAATGGCGGCCGGAGCCGGTGGGACGCCGAGCAGCTGACAAATGCCAAAAGACGAGTTTCTATTTTACCTCCAACACAAAGACATACAGTATTTATTATCTCTACGGCATACGGCGCGGCGGAAGAAATATTCATGTCAGCAGTCCCCTGCTTGGAAACTTCCTGAAGGGAAACCAAAAAGCTACAAAGGCCTGGACTGCTCGCCGTTTCCTGCACCATTCAGATACAATGAGTGATTACGCAGCTGAAGGAGGGCAGATCGCATTCAGACAGGTGACCCTTAGGCCTCATTCACACACAACGCAAGCAAAAATGTATATTGCGTATATACAATGCATCACTCGTAATGGAATTTTTAATGTGCTGTACGCGCGTAAATACGCAGAAATACGCTGCCCGGACGCATCTCTGTTCCATTCTGTTTTTGCGCATATATATGCTACGCTCTATACGCGGCTGTGTGTATGGAGCCATTTGCATAGGTTGCATATGGTACAATGCGCGCATACGTGCGGCAGTGTGAATGAGGCCTTAAAGTAGAACTCTATTCAAAGCGCAGGGTTGGTTAGAGAAGGCAAAGGGTTAGCGTCACGGTTATAGCTCCACGATACAAGGAAGGGTCCATGGTGTGACCTCCATGTCCTGAAGCGCTGGTATGTTCATGACGTCATGTGATCACACATAAGGTTTTGGTGTGCTGGCCATTACCGATTACGGTACCACCATGGGCGTGCGGGGAAGATCCATACTATCTATATCCAAAGTAGACATAGAGGCACTTGTGGGTCCTACAGTGGAGGAAAGTCAAAGCATCATCATGTTACTGTCAACATTTTGACAGAGCTCGGTGCATTTTTACCAAGAAGTCTTGATGAAGCCAATCTGAGCTCTGATGAAACGTTGAGATAAAATGCTGATGATTTGACTTCTCTCATCTGCAAGACCCATGGGTGACTCTAGACCTATTTTGGGCATATATAGCATGGAACATCCCCATATGCCCTTGGTGGTACGGCCATGAGCGTCATAAAATGGGTAATAGCCAGCACACCAACACCTGCAAGCATTGATGTTATAGTGACATTAAACCCTCAGATTTTTTAACATAAAATACTGTAATGTGCGCCTCACTGTAATCCATGGTTGTTTCCCTTTTCTTTGCTGCTCTTTCTTTTAAATTTATATCTGTTCTCATGCTGGGCAGAACTTCTGTTTTGCAGCAGACTGCCTTGTCTTAGGAATGGATACACGGTGTCTGTGTGTCCGTTTGTATAGGCTTGTAACCTGAGCCAGCACTACAGGAAGAGGCCCTGAGCTAAAAAGAGAAGTTCTCCCCCAGCATGAGAAGACATGAGGATTTAAAAGGAAGAGCAGCAAAGAGAAGGGAAACAACCATGGATTACAGTAAGGCGCACATTACAGTATTGGTTTATGTTAAAAAATCTTTAATGTCACTTTAAAGTTGGATATTTTTGAGGATGAGCACCCGGGCACTCCTCACAAATAGAGTGCAGTAGCTTTCCATGGGACTATATAGAGCAATAAGAATGGGGAACTCCATTCCTCCATTAGCTCGGAGTGTAGACAACTTGGAAGAAAACCTCTAGATGTTCTCCTCAATGGGTACAATATACATGGGGGACGTATATTCTTAGAAGAATCAGACTGACCTTATCTACTAACCATGAACCATGCAACCATGAACGAAAGAGAAGTTCAGCTCACAGCAATGCCTCGAGTGTCTAATCCTTCCCTACCCTTGGATGTATAATGGGGAGCGCCCAGTACAAATGTTCATATCACTTGAAAAGGGAAAAGGTCTACGGGTCAGCCCATTGATAGCGCCATTAAGAGACACCAGTCTCCGCCAAGCTTTCATTCAGGTCCATTAGAACATTCCATCCTGATTCTATTAACATTAATTGCTCAAGCCCCGAGGAAGGAGGCGGCGGCCTTTTGGTTGTATTTGATGCGGTTAACTAATAGACGTTGCAAAAGGATATTCAAGTGATATGGACGTTTGTACTTGACGTTTCTCATTACACATCCGAGAGTTGATCTTCAGTTGAGCGATTCGTTGTCAGGATCAGATCAGTAGAAGTCTGGGACCAGAAATGGGTCCACGTACACTTAAGCCTTCTCCACTGTATATTCATCGGAGGCAATTCCCACTTATATTGATCCAGCGCTATCACATACACATCAGACCTTTACTACCCCCTCAAAGTGAACCCGAGCTTTGCCGATGCAGGGCAAAAGGAAGAACGAGTTCACTTAAAGAGACCCTGTCACTCTGCCTACTAATAGCAAAGAAACCATATCTCCTGAAAAGCCCCCAGCAAGGTATATTCACCCATCCACCAGATATATTCACCCATCCACAAGGTATATTCACCCATCCACAAGGTATATTCACCCATCCACAATCTCTTGCCACCTTGTCAGAGCCCTCACTATGTCGCTGTAAAGGATTGGGGCTTCCGAGTATGTGGGGGCATGTGACCACTCTCAATGAGAATGCTTGGACATGAGCGGCCAAATGCCAGTCCTTAAAGCTGGCCATGCCCCTGTAGGCAGCACTCTGATTGACAAAGGTAGATTTTTCATTTGACTTGTTAAAAGGAGCCCGGCTGAAAATTGTCGATCAAATGGTGAACGCAGCCAATCACCTGCAGTCGCTGCTCAGACATTCTGACAGCAGTGGATGACGGATGTCAGAATACAAAAGCCTGGCACGATAGCCTTGCCTGGAGCCTCCCCTGTCCATGCTGTTTAGTGTGAAAGTGGCATCTGAGCATTATTTCTGGTTCAGCCCACAGTTAATGGCCAGTTTAGCACCGACATGTGGTGGGGGACAACCAATTGTATAAACTCCAACACAATAGCTTATCCAGGTTGGACTCGTGCAGTGGGGAGGTGGCAGAGGAAAGTGGATTGGGGAGTATACCCTGCTGGGGGATCTGGGCTATCAGTAGAGCCGGGCTCTGTGTCTTCTAAAAAAAAACGCTAATTGGACAATGAAGGCACAGCAGAGGACTGATCAGATCAAAACTCTGTGCTCATGCCTCCCGTCACCACATGTGCAGAGCAGCAAACGATCAGGTCAAGACTCTGTGCTCATGCCTCCCGTCACCACATGTGCCCAGCAACAGACAGATCAGGTCAAGACTCTGTGCTCATGCCTCCCTTCAGCACATGTGCCCAGCAACAGACAGATCAGGTCAAGACTCTGTGCTCATGCCTCCCGTCACCACATGTGCCCAGCAACAGACAGATCAGGTCAAGACTCTGTGCTCATGCCTCCCTTCAGCACATGTGCCCAGCAACAGACAGATCAGGTCAAGACTCTGTGCTCATGCCTCCCGTCACCACATGTGCCCAGCAACAGACAGATCAGGTCAAGACTCTGTGCTCATGCCTCCCGTCACCACATGTGCCCAGCAGCAGACTCTGATTGGCTCCTAGTACTGGCCCTGGGAAAACAACTGTCATTAAAGATTTACATAGTGTTGTATGAACCTTAATTAATAGAGAAGTAAAAAACATGAGAACTAAAATGTTCAAAACACGGCCCATCCCAAACCATGAATTTATTATCAGACTCTTACAAATCAATCTTTCGATCTCCTAAACTCTCCGCCTGGTTTCCGCCCACCACCTAAAATCAGACGATACGTTGTTGTTGCCAGCGGATCCAGGAGTGAAATGTGTCACCATCACAAACACACTCACACCCTTATTTTCATTACAATGGAGTGGAAATGTGACGTAGACTCCTGCTCAGCACGGGAAGGGGGGGGGGGGGGGGGGGGGGTTGGAAGAGTGACCTGGCTCAGTGCTGAGAAACTACAAGGCCCAGCAGGCCTACCCAACCCACTGGGGCTGATGGCTTTTAAGTGGCTAGAGAGCTTCAGGAGGTCCATAGAATGGTGGAAAGTCCTTCCAGAGATACTGACCACTAATGATACAAGATATGCACCCCGACCGTCCCCAATACAGGATTATGCAGCTACTAAGGGGAACACAAGTCATTTTGAATGGACTGCCAACACACCATAGCCGACCTTCTAATGGATCTGCAGGTTTTCCATCTTCCCCGACATATCTGAGCATTGTGGTGCAAACTGACAGGTCCCCTTTAGAAAACATCTTTAGGCAATCAATAAAATCAAATCAGTGAACCTCTAACATCATCCTTGAAAAATCCGACCTCCGTCCTCCCCTTCAGTCTTCTATCTGACCTCCGTCCTCCCCTTCAGTCTTCTATCTGACCTCCGTCCTCCCCTTCAGTCTTCTATCTAACCTCCGTCCTTCCCTTCAGTCTTCTATCTGACCTCCGTCCTCCCCTTCAGTCTTCTATCTGACCTCTGTCCTCCCCTTCAGTCTTGCACAGTCATAGCGGCTCCTCTCCTGGACTGAAATGGCTTCCTCTGATATCACTGCACACTGGGAGCTTCTCACAATGTGCATTAGAAGCTGCAGCAAGTCAGATATAGCTCCGCCTCATTTCCTGGCTGGAGGACATCCAGCATCATCTAGCCCTTTCCTGCCCAGCCTGACTGTCCCTGGCACCTGATCAGGTGCATTGTGTCCCCGGAGGTACTTTAAAGTGGAACTTAAAGAAGAACTCCAGCCATTTTAAAAATGAACCCTTGCAGTAGGGCTACCCCCCCACACTACAAGGGTTAAGTGCTTGTTTTGGTAGAGTGTCTAAAAAAAAAGATATACTCACCAGATTGTCAGTCCTGCTGGGCTGCTAGACCGGTCCATGCAGCCTCTTCCTCCCAGGCACCAGCGTTCTATGTACTGCTGACGTCCTGACCGCTAACACAAGTCCATTGACTTGCATTGGACGTGAGGATGCTGAGGGACATTCCGCAGCTGGAGGAGGAGCAGAGAGTGGTGAGCGGCCACTGCCATGGGACCGAGCTTCAGGTAAGTATCTTCTTTTTTCCGACCCCTAGACCAAAACGAGCACAACCCTTGCAATGCGGGGCAGCCAGACTGAAAGGGTTAATTTTTTTTAAATGACCAGAATTCTTTTATTTTCATTTAAAGTGTGGGTGAAGGCAAATCATTTTTTTAAAAGATTTGGATAGAGTGGGAAAGGGGTAAACCCTCTGCCATGTTTTTATTATTGCCTGTGCCCCCATTGGGGGGATTTACCCATCTACTTGTCCTGGTGACCACTGTCAACAAGACAAAGCAAGGGGGAATCCATGATGTTATAGTTGCAGTCAGGGCTGTCCCTATAATGAGGCTGTTGCATCAGGCGGCATCTCTTTGGGTCACGTGGGCAGTGCCTGCCGCCCCCTTTTTTTAAACCAGAGCCCCACAGGTTAGGAAGAGGCCGGTTGGGGAGATGGGTAAAAGGTCATACATATCTCCACTCCCAGCGACCTGGGATGCTCTGGTTGGCGTCCCATCTAGCTTCTGCCGACCAGTAACATCAGTGAGCTGGGCGGGATGCCGACCAGAGCTGGGCAATGCACCACCAGGACGCCGGCCAGAGCGCCGTTAGCTTGCACCACCAGCACTCTATCCAGCCTGAGGTGGCAATAATGCTGGGGACACCCCTGGTTGTCATGACAGCAGGAGGTGAGGGGAAAATCTTCCAATGGGGACACATTTTGGCCTTATTCACACGAGAAAGGGCCGACACGTGCAGCTCCGTGCTGCGTGCACGGTTATATCGGGCAGCTCCCGGGAAGGACAGGTCCTGCGTGTGATTAGTACGCGGCCCCCGTCCTTCTCTATGGGAGTACGCCGTCCTACGCTCACCCCTAGTGCAGGACCGTACGGGTGCGGGTGTCCCGGCTCGGACGCAGACAGGATCCTTGCTATCATCGTACGAGTACGCACGGACGTGCACGGCGGGTGAGCGTAGGGCGGCGTACTGCCATAGAGAAGGACGGGGGCTGCGTACTAATCACGCGCAGCACCTGTCCTTCCCGGGAGCTGCCGATGCGGCCGTGCACGCAGCATGGAGCTGTACGTGCCGGCCGTTTCTCGTGTGAATGAGGCCTTTCTGGTGACAACTGTCTAAGATGGGAGTCCCCCTCACTTCCTGTTATGAAGGAAGGGAACGATTAACCTGGCAGGGGTTTAACCCTTCCCTGTAAAAAACAGTTTTACCTATACATACACTTCAAAAAATAAAAACTTTCTGGCAGGAAAGATCACAACAGTCACTAAGTACCCATTCACACCATGGTGTTGCAATAACACGAGCTTCATGCGTTGGGGTTCATTCTGAATGGCACCCCAACACACCTTGCCGACTGATGTGCGTTGTCGGAAATGGCGCATGCACCATTATTGGTCGGTTGTGGTGCGGTGGCAGCTCATTCATTTTAAAAAAGGGACAACATAACACAACACATACTGACACACGGCATGGGCTGGTACAACGAGCCGCCAATGTGGGACAGCGTGGACAACGCATGGCTGGAGTGGAGAGAAGTGAAGCGGACTTTTGTTCCACTTTACATGACTGAAGCACGCCTTTATTATGAATACGGGCGCTACCATCACTGTTTTTAAATGCGTCATCATCCTGATCCTAAGATCAAGAGTTCTTGCTGCACTCCTTACCGGAGGGGAAGGGGACCCGTCTGGACGGGTGGGTGCTTGTAGCGACCACGGATGGCACCGTGAAGAAAGTCAATAGAAAATAACGCCACCAGCACTCCAAGGGTTAATAAAGCAATAGTCGATTTATTAGCATATTGCCATTCAACTGCAAGCGCTTTTCGGGGCCACAAAGGGTCCCCTTCATCAGGCTCAGAGCCTTGGAGTGCTGGTGGCGTTATTTTCTATTGATCATCCTGATCCTGGCCCCGTAGCCCAATAAGTCATGGGATGGGAAGAAAGACTTTTCAGACTTCGCTGGCTGCGTACTTGTTCCAGGTCAGTAACTCACAAGGTAGTGAGTATCAGTGACATTTCTTCATAGAGTTCCTTCCCAAAAGGAAGACCTATCCAAGACCCTCGAAGGACAATTCTGCATGAGCTTCCATCGTCCCTGGACGTTAGACGGTTGGAGGGCATGTCACAAGCAATACATGTAACACAAGAGACGGGGGTAGGAAGGAAGTCACACGCAACCATTTCCCATCCGGTGACCTTGCAAGACTCACAACGATACTACACGAGTGACAAACTGCCATGACCGCATGGGGCTCTGCCAGTGTGCGTCTCCTGACAACACACACCATGAGACTGGCCCCCCGGGGCATTCAACACTAGTGACAAGAAATTGCACTGTAGTCACATGTCCACGCCGCCGATGGACTACAAAGTCACCACGGACAACGTCATCTGACAGCTCTCTCCGAGCAGGAATCGGATCAGAGACCAGATCTCTAGAATAGAAATGTGAATAGGTCAGCAGAGGAATGCGAAGCTTCACGCCCCCAAAACCCTCCCAAACAAACCAACACCCAGAGTCATTCGCTGCGCTCAGTCACCTCTCACCTTTCACCTACTTACAAGTAACCCAAAAGGTGCTGCTACCTCAGCATGGCTCCGGTACAAAAGGCTTAAGTCAGCTCTGGCTACAAGAGTGCCCCCCCCCTTCAGGTTCAAAGTCCTTCGATATACCGCCGTGCCCCTCGCTCCTCTTCTACCCACTTGTCTCGAAATTCCACCTTACACACTTCCACCCTTTCCTGGGCCTCTGGATAATTACAAACCTCTGGAAATCACAAGCTCCTCGCTATAATAAAATACTTGTGACGCTTCTAAATAGAGCTGCTGCAGGCTCGAGATTTCCTTCTGGGTGTGCGTTATGGAACCACAACTCTCAGGAAGGCCGGCAGGCCATGCTGGGATTTATAGTTCGAACAACAGCCAGCAGAACAATACGGTCTATATTGCAATCTACAAACTGCCCAATCATTCGTTCCCTCTCAGCTGCCGAAGGTAACTTCCAGGAGCCCTTCACTACCAAGACCTATACGGGTACCATGGCAGGAACTTACCTACGGAAGTTCAGAGATTGAACTTGGGCTGCCCCCTTGATGGTACCAACCTGATTGTACTTGACCCCTCCACTATTTACCAGTGACCTTGGATTGCCACCGTTGGCCTGAGGCCTTCGCCGATTGGTTACCGAGAGCTGGTCTGTCGCAACTGATGGCAACAACCTGCTCCTCCACCATTTGCTTCTGTTGCAGCTTGGTTACCAGGAATGTCCTACAGCCATCCCTGACCGGCTGCCGATAATTGGACTGTGGCACCTGATGGCACCTACCCGATTGTACCTACCCCTGTACCTACCCCTCCACCATTTACTTTCATTGCAACTACAAGTAAACTTGGCTTGCTGCGATTGTCCCGTAAGCATCCCTGACTGGTTGCTAAGAACCGACTGGCTCCAACGAAAGGCACCAACCTAGTTGTACCTGCCGCTCCACCATTTACTTCTGTTGCAGCTTCAAGTAAACTTGGTCACCAGGAATGTCCTGACCAGCTGCTGAGAACTGGACTGCGGCACCAACCTGCTTGTACCTGCCCCTCCACCATTTACTTGCATCACAATTTCTAGTAAGTTGGGTTAGCTGCGGTTGTGCCATGGCTGTCCCCAACTGGTTGTTGGGAAATAAATGGTTATACCTAATTTTTAATGAGATGAAGCAGTCTGATCGCACTAGAAAAAGATGAGGGCAAGCCATAGCTCTCATCCCAGGAAAACAGCAGCCTACGGCCAGGCTCACGCCATTTTCCGGACCAGATCTGGAACGCGTTGCATTGCGTTTTTGCTGCGTTACGGAGCTGTTATTTTTTATTTTTTGCTTAAAATGGGCTTTCGGTGCAGTCCAGTGCGTTTGCATGGGTTTTTGATGCGTTCCAGTGCATTCCAGACCAGACAAAATGAGACATGCAGTGTTTTACTGGTCTGGAACAGACTGCGCTGGTGTGAACAGAGGCCAGAAATAGCATAGGATGCATTTCATTTTGGATCCGGAAACAATCCGGTCTGGTCTGGAGATGATCTGGATGTGGTCTGAACGGGCCCTACAGGCCGAAACAATCCTGCAGACCTCCCTCCTTCCCAAGGATAGGTCAGTAGCACTGTCTGACCACAAGAGCTGTCACTGTAGGAGAGGGTCACCTGAAAGATACCAACATCATCCTGGTCTGGAAATCAATGTGGACTGGTCAGATCCTATCACACATGCGGCTTGTTGGTACCTACAACTCATCACACACACACGCACGCACATACAGTTTTAGATGCAATTTAAAAGTATACTGGAGGACCCCATTCAGCCGAACAGAAAAATGCCGATTACCTCACGTTGGTATAAGGGCCCGTTCACATGGGCTGTCAGTCCATTCTTGACCCGTGATTAGATGGATCAAACATGGGCTGCAATGAGGGCGGCCAAATGTCAGTACATGTGCACCTGTTGACATCCGGGTCCATTCAGGGTCACCAGACCGAGTGTAAAGAATTCTGCGTCCATGGCCGATTTTCACGGATGTGGGCGTATATACGCAGACACATATAGGGGGTCCCATAGGGGTTATAAGAGTCCATTTTTCCTTCATCACAACATGGATGAAAAAAAAAAAATGGACACACATGTCACATGCGACACCGGTTTCTGTTCTGATCCAACCCAGCAGGCTATGGACCTCTTGCTGTGATGGAATGCAGGGGATTGGAACAGATTGGAAGATGATACAAAATTTGACAAGCGAACCCCTGGGCCCCTTTCACACAGGCGGCTCCAATCCCAGACAGATCAGAACGGAGATTACATGTGACATTCAAAACCAGACGCATGTAAATCACTGTGGGTGGCCAGATGTAAACAAATGTGCATCCGCCTATATCCATTCAGGTCAGTAAAAGCGACATGCGCAACACTTTTTGCAGTCGGTCTGACAAACCTGAATGGCGTGGATGCACACGGATGTCGACGGATGCGCCTTCACCCGGCGGCCCATAGAGATGTACCGCAGTCTGTTTCTGATCCGTGTAATCACGAGTCAAAGACGGGCTGACGGGACCACACATGAAGGGTCCTTACATGATAGGGTTGCCACTTGTTCCGGATTCACCTGGACAGTCCGGGTTTTGAGTCCTGTATCCAGGTTTTAGCTGACCCAGAAACAGCACATACAGGACTCAAAACCCGGACTGTCCAGGTGAATCCGGAACAAGTGGCAACCCTACTACATGACTAGGAACACATACCGGAGACATGGCCACTGGACTGTAAAGACTTCTTGTTACATATAAATGAGTCCAGACACTAATGATATGAATGGACTCGGCACCGAACATCGGGCAACGCAAGCTTCCAAAACCTCTGCTCTGTCCCTGGAAGCCGGTGACAGCGGTGCTGGTGAATGACACCGGTGACACCATGGGGTGACATTTCCTCTCCGCTCTGTGTTGCTTCTCCTCTTCCTTCTCTGCAGTCTCTTCTTTTTCCTCTCTCTCTCTCTCTCTTCGCTCAACATTCTGACGTTCCACAAAATGGACCAATCAGAGCGCGAAGAGTCTCGGCAGATCTTTCAGTAACAAGTTGTGAATAAACTTCGAGCACCATCGAGCCAGGAGTGGCTCCGTCAAGCATCGCGCCCCGTGGCCCCCTCTTCCTCTTTTCTTTCATGTTCGCTTCTGTAAGAACTTCCAGATGTGACATTCCATTCGGGGACACTCCATCCTTGACGGCTGGTAGGGTGGTGGTGGTACGAGAGGGCGGCTGGGTGGGTTAAAAGCACCGTGGTGGCCCCCCCCTCTCTCTCTCCCTCCGTCCGGTGCCTGGCACCCTTGTACCCAGTGGCTGGCGCATACATACACACGGCTCTTAACCCTCTCCTGCCCAGGGTTGACGCAAACCCTGGCCCTGACTCCGGTCGCCGGAGAAGTTCTGGAGCCGGCCATCGCTTGCGAAGTCAGCTTTGTAGCCCCCCCTCAACTCTACACTTTTAAAGGAAGAGCGGCTTACCTGGTGGTGCGGTCTGGGTGTAGGTGACGCTCCTGTGCCCTCCTGAGCCTGACGGACAGAGCGTGAAAGAGGAGGAAGGAAGGAGGAAGAGAGGGAGATCTGGGTAACCACACCCTCCGTGTGACTCAACTTCACTCTGTGCATATCACAGACCTGACTTCCAGAGAGAGAGAGAGCGAAGAGGGAGGGCACTGTGCAGGCAGCAGGGAGGGCTCCCAGTGAAGTCAGAACAGGAGACAGTGGTGAGGCCCGAAGAACAGGCAGAGCAGCAACATAGGGAGAGAGGCGGACACACCCAGCTCCAACTAATCCACCACACCCTCCCTACAGCTGCAGGAAACACTCTGACATCCAAGCCCGGCAGGAGGAGGAGGACAGGGGCGTCCATCTTCTCTGCTCACATCCTGCTCTGAGAGTTCAGGCACCTGTCAGGAAGAAGAGCGACTACCTGCATCCTACTGGGTGACATGGAGGTGTGGAACTACAAGTCCCAGTGTTCCGTGCCATTCATTTTCAGCAAATAGGCTCCACTTGTTGTAGTTTGCCTGCCGTGGAACTACAAGTCCCAGCACTCCCTGCCATTCAGTTTCAGCAAATATCTTCTACCTGTTAATTTGCAGCTGCTGTGGAACAACAAGTCCCAGCGCTCCGTGCCATTCATTTTCAGCATGTAGCTTCTACCTGTTATGGCTGCTGTGGAACTACAAATCCCAGGAACCACCCCCCCCACACACACACACCATTATCCAGCTATCAGAGGGCAATTCAGTTTTAGCAAACAGTTTCTACCTGTTGCTTTTCGTCTGCTGTGGAACTACAAGTCCCAGCACTCCACACCATTATCCAGCTGCCAAATGCCGGTGTAACTTCCACTGAATACTACAAGTCCCAGCACTTCGGGTCATTATGCAGCAGCCAGAGGGCAATTCAGTATCACAAATGGCTGCTGTGGAACTACAAGTCCCAGCGCTCTGTGCCATTCATTTGCAGCAAATAGTCTCCACTTGTTGTAGTTTGGGTGCTGTGGAACTACAAGTCCCAGCACCCCATCACCATTATCCAGCTATCAGAGGGCAATTCAGTTTCAGCAAATAGCTTCTACCTGTTATGGCTGCTGTGGAACTACAAGTCTCAGCGCTCCGTGCCATTCATTTTCAGCAAGTAGTCTCTACTTGTTGCATTTTGGCTGCTGTGGAACTACAAGTCCCAGCACCACTACCCCCATCACCATTATCCAGCTATCAGAGGGCAATTCGGTTTTAGCAAACAGTTTCTACCTGTTAATTTGCGGCTGCTGTGGAACTACAAGTCCCAGCGCTCCGTGCCATTCATTTTCAGCATGTAGCTTCTACCTGTTATGGCTGCTGTGGAACTACAAGTCCCAGCCCCCCCCCATTATCCAGCTATCAGAGGGCAATTCGGTTTTAGCAAACAGTTTCTACCTGTTGCTTTTCGGCTGCTGTGGAACTACAAGTCCCAGCACTCCACACCATTATCCAGCTGCCAAATGCCGGTTTAACTTCCACTGAATAGTCTCCACTTGTTGCTCTTTCGCTGCTGTGGAACTACAAGTCCCAGCACTCCGGGTCATTATGCAGCAGCCAGAGGGCAATTCAGTATCAGCAAATAGCCTCTAGCGGTTGCTTTCTTTGGCTGCTTTGGAACTACAAGTCCCAGCACCCCGCACCATTATCCAGCTACCGGATGGTGATTCCAACGAACCTTTTGCTACGTGTTGCTCGTTGACTGTCGTGGGACTACAAATTCCAACACTCCGGTCGAAATAAATCGGGTCCTACCAGACAGGGCTGTGCTGTGCAAATCTCAGGACTGGCTGGACAGAACTACAAAACAGCCCTATGCATGTCTATCGTCTGTGTACTCGGCTGGAATTCGACTTTAATGGGTACATTTGGATTCTGCCGGAAGTGCAGCGTTATGGGGTTTTTTTTTGTAGAGGATATGGAACGGTGTCACATGACCCCGGAAAAAAATGATTGTCACAGCTCCCTTTGTTGTTCGGCGCTCGGCGTTGCTGCGCTGCGTTGTTCTTACATTTGATCTTTGCGGCTCCCTAATGTACATTTCTTCTCTGAGGACTGAACGGGATTCTCCCGAATTCTCCAAATACACCTGGAGCCTAATTATCTTCTGAGTAAATGGGCCCCACAGAGTGTTCGCAGGGCTGGACGCAGGAGAGTTACCCCGGGGAGCCGGCTGATGTCACATACTCTGTTTATAGTAGAAGTGATTCTGGCCTCAGATCGCTTCCAGGGGACGGTAAACAAAGCCCCCCCCCCTGCGGGCCCCTGGTGCCCCTCCTGCGGGCCCGGTACCGGCATCACCGGTGTTAGCAGATGGTGCGTTCCAGAGGCCGAACGCACTCTTTATGGTGTGACTGGGCCCTGAAGCCGGAAGCAACGCTGATTGCATCACTTCCGACTCCTCAGCTGTCATTCCACGGCTACAGAAGCTTCACTGAAGTGCAAAGGTGACACCAGGAGTCTAATAGACCCCTAAATGTCACCCTAAAGAGCACCGGTCACTCCAGTGTGATATCACATAGGGGGCTTGTGAGGCCCCCCCATGTGAGGGCAGTGAAGTTAAGTAGAAAAAAGAAATTAAATTAAATGTAAAAATACCCCCAAAATGTCCCACAGCCCCGTTAATGAGCGCATACTAAGACAAAACACGCCTCGGGTGCGCCCACATGTGATTGTGTCACACATGTTCGGTATCGCCACGTGCGCCAGAGTGAAAGCAATCATTCTAGGGAAAATATTTATGGTTAGCTCTAAATGCATGACCTGTACAGGCTTTTCAAGTTTCACTTTATGGACAAATTGAGGTGCCGTATTTTGTCGCCATTTCCCGGACGCACGCAATTTTCAAGCTTGGCATGTCGGGTATCTATTCGGCACGACCTCATCTTTTATATCCTATTAAAAAATGGGTTTTCTGTTGTGTTTTTGTGTGTTAAAATTAACTCAAAGGAGAACTATGAGGTGAGTTATTGGGCTCTTAGTGGTGTCGGCACTCCCAGTGTCTTTTACTAAACTACTCAACCGCTCCCACCCTTAGATTTCAACAGCATAAAGGCTATTAATTCTGTAGTCCAAGACAGGAACTAGGAGGGCTCTTGGAGATAACACAGGAAGTGTGCAGAGGACACAGGACAGCTCTGAATACCACGTCTGAACCCAGCCCAGGCCTGAACTCCTCCGAACAAGGAAGTGCCATGGGTACTGCCTCTCAATAAGCTGCGGGCTGGGCATTCCCCGTCCTGCGGCTGCATGTAAAGAAAGAGGTGGGATGCTTGTGCTGGTGTCGTTCACCTTATATGGTCACATGTATCTAATTTACCAAATATAGGCATGTAGCCATATAAGGTCAATGATGTCACTGCATCCCACCCCTTTGCTGATGTCATGCTGCGGGTGGGGAATTCCCTGCCCAAAGCTGATTGGGTGGCACGGATGGAGCTTCCTCCGGCGGTCCGGAGGAGATTTTTTCCCAGGTTCGGAGGAGCTCAGGTTTAGGACCGGGTCCGATCTTGTGCTTATCCCTAAAATCCACTGAGCTCCTAACTTTCTACATCTATCAACAATCAATCAGCAGATCTCATGCTCTCTACTGATTGGACACTAGTTGTGCCTGACCTTTCCAGAGAGACCACTGCTTTTACACAGAGCGCAAGGGTTATCTACAACATGCTGGCAGGGCACAGGCTTTTATCCTCAGGCTGTGGCTGCTTATTTAAGGAAAATGCACCTTGTAGCATGCTTTTGTTTTGATGCACCCGGAATTTATTTGGCTGAAAGTTTAATTGGACTATAAAAATTAAATGTTGGCAAGGTAGGAGCAGGAGCAAGGTAGGAGCAGGAGCAAGGTAGGAGCAGGTAGGAGCAAGGTAGGAGTAGGAGCAAGGTAGGAGCAGGAGCAGGTAGGAGCAAGGTAGGAGCAGGTAGGAGCAAGGTAGGAGCAGGAGCAGATAGGAGCAGGAGCAGATAGGAGCAAGGTAGGAGCAAGGTAGGAGCAGGTAGGAGCAAGGTAGGAGCAGGAGCAGATAGGAGCAGGAGCAGATAGGAGCAAGGTAGGAGCAGGAGCAGGAGCAGATAGGAGCAAGGCAGGAGCAGATAGGAGCAGGAGCAGATAGGAGCAAGGTAGGAGCA
Source organism: Nanorana parkeri (assembly GCF_000935625.1). Lineage (NCBI taxonomy): Eukaryota > Metazoa > Chordata > Amphibia > Anura > Dicroglossidae > Nanorana > Nanorana parkeri. The sequence continues at coordinate 877,475 of NW_017306798.1, read as the reverse complement.
AGGTAGGAGCAGGTAGGAGCAAGGTAGGAGCAGGAGCAGATAGGAGCAGGAGCAGATAGGAGCAAGGTAGGAGCAGGAGCAGATAGGAGCAAGGCAGGAGCAGGAGCAAGGTAGGGGCAGATAGGAGCAGGAGCAGATAGGAGCAAGGTAGGAGCAAGGTAGGAGCAGGTAGGAGCAAGGTAGGAGCAGGAGCAGATAGGAGCAGGAGCAGATAGGAGCAAGGTAGGAGCAGGAGCAGATAGGAGCAAGGCAGGAGCAGGAGCAAGGTAGGGGCAGATAGGAGCAGGAGCAGATAGGAGCAAGGTAGGAGCAAGGTAGGAGCAGGTAGGAGCAAGGTAGGAGCAGGAGCAGATAGGAGCAGGAGCAGATAGGAGCAAGGCAGGAGCAGGAGCAAGGTAGGGGCAGGCGGTTTTACTCAGAAGTGCAAACGGGCCCAAAAAGCTGCCTGGAAACAAAGTATCAATAACAAACCATTATAAGTCCCAGGATGCTCCTTAGCTGTAAAGAGGTTACAAATGGTTCTCTTGGGGGAAACTCCAGGAAAAAATAGCAGCGGTGGCTCTTTCAGAAATAATTTGCCCTCTGGAGGCAGATTCATCAGGGGCCCCCCAGAAGCGGCCATTCGTGAAATGGTAACTGGCAGAATATGATCTTCATCTTTAAGAAAACAGACTTATTAATGGGAACCTGGAGTGTATTTCCAGCAAGTAAATGTTCCGAGTCTATCTGTAAGTACATTGTTCTATATCTCCATATGTACTGGATATAGATTTGTAGAGTCTCTCTCTCCACACCTGCATTCATGGTCAAAACTTTGTGGACCTCCCTCCAAATGATGGAGTTCAGGCAGTGGCGTCACAAGGGGGGTGTGGCACCCGGGTGACACCATTGGAGGGTTGACACCAAAATGATTGACAGTCATTTTGGTGTCACCCCCCTCTGAAGAGTTGGGCACTCGGTCGTGGACCGAGCGCCCAACAGTTTCGGGAGGGGGCCCGGCGGCATACCGGGTGACTGTCCCCTCCTCTCTCTAATAAGATCGCCGCGCATGCGCGATGACGTCACGGCGGGGTGTCACCTGGTAATCGCTCTGCGTGACACCCGGCCTCGCGACGCCCCTGAGTTCAGGTGTCTGCAGGGAAGGGTCCTGTTAATGCTACAGAATACAATACATTGAAGACAATTGTGCTCTTGTAACCTTTTGGTGACGACACTTTTTTGTGCCACCATGATGGTCCCCTGTGTACAAAGCCAGCTCCGTAAAGACATGGTGTGACCAGTTTGTTGTGGACTCTGAGGAACTCGAGTGTCCTTCACAGAGCTCTGACCTTAAAGTGACATTAAACCCTCAGATTTTTTAACATAAACCAATATTGTAATGTGCGGCTTACTGTAATCCATGGTTGTTTCCCTTCTCTTTGCTGCTCTTCCTTTTAAATCCTCATCTCTTCTCATGCTGGGGGAGAACTTCCCTTTGCAGCTGAGGGCCTCTTCCTGTAGTGCTGGCTCAGGGTTGCAAACCTACACACAGACACCATGTATCCATTCCAGAGACAAGGCAGTCTGCTGCAAAATGGAAGTTCTGCCCAGCATGAGAAGAGAGACGGATTTAAAAGGAAGAGCAGCAAAGAGAAGGGAAACTACCATGGATTACAGTAAGGCGCAGATTACAGTATTGTTTTATGTTAAAAAATCTGAGGGTTTAATGTCACTTTAACCCTACCAAGCTCCTTTGGGATGAATTGGAATGCCAGTTGTGAGCCGGGTCTTCTCAGGCCACATTTATTTATTTATTACAGGTATTTATATAGTGCCGGCGATTTACACAGCACTTTACATACTACACATTCACATCAGTCCCTGTCCTCAAGGAGCTTACAATCTAATGTCCCTATTGCACATGCATTGAGGGCCAATTTACCTTCCAGCATTTGTTTGGTGTGTAGGAGGAAACCCACACAAGCACAGGGAGAACATGCAAACTCCATGCAGATAGCGCCCTGACCAAGATTCAAACCAGGGACCCCCCCGTGCTGCAAGGCAGAAGTTAGGCCATTAAGCCGCTGTGCTTGTGAAGTCCTGACCTCACTTCACAAATGGTTACAAATTTCCACAGATACCCTCCAAAATCTTGTGGAGAGCCTTCCCAGAAGAGTAGAGTAGAGGATGTTATAGCCACAACCTCCATTATTAATGTCTATGGTTTTGGGATGGAAAAAGGTGTCATGGTCAGGCGCCTGCAAACTTTTGACCATATAGCGTATGGCTGCCCACATGTACTGTACATATATCATTACAAAGTATTTATAAAGTAGAAACAAGATTTTTGAAACTTTAAAGCTGGAAAAAAAAAAAACTTGAAGAAATATTAGGGCTGCACAGTGGTTTAGCACTTCTGCCTTGCAGCCCTAGGGGTCCCTGGTTCAAATCCCAACCAGGACACTATCTGCAAGGAGTTGCATGTTCCCCTGTGCTTGTCACTCCAAAGACATGATGGAAGGCTAATTGGCTCCTGTCTAAATGGGCCCTGTATGTCTGTGAGATAGGGACCTTAGATTGTAAGCGCCACAAGGGTAGGGACTGATGTGAATGTGTACTATGTAAAGTGCTGCGTACAAATTGTCAGCACGATATAAATACCTGTAATAAATAAAAACATTACTGTTCATGCATTGTTCTTTTCAGTTGTCATTCATCGAGGAATACTGCCCAACACAAGAAATCCCATGATTTTCAATGGCCCTGGTTCACACCTGAGCAGAAAAACGCCAGATGCCTGAAAAGGTACATGAGCTTCTTTGAGCAGTTAAAAGCGCTTTTTCTCCCCATAGACTTCATTGGAAATGCCCAAAAACGCGCAACAGAAGCATGTTGCACATTTTCGTGAGCGTTTTTCCATTGCCCACAATGGATTATGGGCTGCCAATCCAAATGCGCGTCTTCATGTACGCGCGTTAAAACGCGCATACAAATGTGCACAACGCGCAAATAACCGCATGCTGCTAACGCGTGTACAAACGTGCAAAAACGGTGCCGCCGAGGGCTGAGATCAGCACATAGGAAGTTACAAGGACATTGGATTCCTGACAACTTTCTGTACTTGCAGAAAATGTACTTAACCGGAAAATAGAAAAGTAATGCAGCCACCACATCTAACGACTGTTCAGCTGCAACCTATTACATTGATGTTCTTGGGTTCCGATATATTCGCATACGCTGCTACCGGCCCGAACATTGTTACAAGTGTTTGTTTCTGCTGCAGGAAAACAAAATAACCAAAAGTCAATATTTTGTTTTTTCACGGGGATATTACTGATTATTTTCCAGGCAGCGTCTCTGCTGTTTTATTTGTTGTTATATTATGGAAAGGAAAACAAATGAATACAATGTAGCAGTGTGTTGTGTTCCTAAATCCTTGAGGAGAATGCCACCGACTCTCCAAACATGAAATCTCAGGTCTGGATGTAGTTCTAGGAAAGCCGAGAGACAAGGAGGAGGGAAGAGTCATGAGGAGATAAGAGAAGAGGAGAGAAGGGAAGAGACAAGGAGGAGAGAATAGTCATGCGGAGAGAAGAGAAGAGGAGAGAAGGGAAGAGACAAGGAGGAGAGAATAGTCATGCGGAGAGAAGAGAAGAGGAGAGAAGGGAAGAGACAAGGAGGAGAGAATAGTCATGCGGAGAGAAGAGAAGAGGAGAGAAGGGAAGAGACAAGGAGGAGAGAATAGTCATGCGGAGAGAAGAGAAGAGGAGAGAAGGGAAGAGACAAGGAGGAGAGAATAGTCATGCGGAGAGAAGAGAAGAGGAGAGAAGGGAAGAGACAAGGAGGAGAGAATAGTCATGCGGAGAGAAGAGAAGAGGAGAGAAGGGAAGAGACAAGGAGGAGAGAATAGTCATGCGGAGAGAAGAGAAGAGGAGAGAAGGGAAGAGACAAGGAGGAGAGAATAGTCATGCGGAGAGAAGAGAAGAGGAGAGAAGGGAAGAGACAAGGAGGAGAGAATAGTCATGCGGAGAGAAGAGAAGAGGAGAGAAGGGAAGAGACAAGGAGGAGAGAATAGTCATGCGGAGAGAAGAGAAGAGGAGAGAAGGGAAGAGACAAGGAGGAGAGAATAGTCATGCGGAGAGAAGAGAAGAGGAGAGAAGGGAAGAGACAAGGAGGAGAGAATAGTCATGCGGAGAGAAGAGAAGAGGAGAGAAGGGAAGAGACAAGGAGAAGGGAAGAGTCATGAGGAGATAAGAGAAGAGGAGAGAATGGAACAGACAAGGAGGAGAGAAGAGTCATGAGGAGATAAGAGAAGAGGAGAGAAGGGAAGAGACAAGGAGGAGGGAAGAGTCATGAGGAGATAAGAGAAGAGGAGAGAAGGGAAGAGACAAGGAGGAGAGAATAGTCATGAGGAGGTAAGAGAAGAGGAGAGAAGGGAAGAGACAAGGGGAAGGGAAGAGTCATGAGGAGATAAGAGAAGAGGAGAGAAGGGAAGAGACAAGGAGGAGAGAATAGTCATGCGGAGATAAGAGAAGAGGATAGAAGGGAAGAGACAAGGAGGAGGGAAGAGTCATGAGGAGATAAGAGAAGAGGAGAGAAGGGAAGAGACAAGGAGGAGGGAAGAGTCATGAGGAGATAAGAGAAGAGGAGAGAAGGGAAGAGACAAGGAGAAGGGAAGAGTCATGAGGAGATAAGAGAAGAGGAGAGAATGGAACAGACAAGGAGGAGAGAAGAGTCATGAGGAGATAAGAGAAGAGGAGAGAAGGGAAGAGACAAGGAGGAGTGAAGAGTCATGAGGAGAGAAGAGAAGAGGAGAGAAGGGAAGAGACAAGGAGGAGGGAAGAGTCATGAGGAGAGAAGAGAAGAGGAGAGAAGGGAAGAGACAAGGAGGAGGGAAGAGTCATGAGGAGATAAGAGAAGGGGAGAGAAGGGAAGAGAAGTCAGGAGCAGAAAGGAGACGAGAGAGAGAGAATGCCCAGAGGAGGGAGGAGTAGGAGAGACGTCAGAAGAAGAGAGGAGCAGCAAGAAGCCAGGAGAGGATGGGTGTGGAGAAGAGGAGTAAAAGAAGATCGGAGAGAAGAGAGCAGTTAGGGGAACAGAGGAGTGGAAAGGAGACAAGAGAGAAGAGTGGAATAATGAGAAGACAGGAGAGGAGTCAGAAGAAGAGAGGAACAGCAAGGAGACAGGACAGAAGAGGTGAGGAGTAGAGGGGAGTAATAAAAAGACAGGAGAGTCAAGAAAAGGAGAGGAGTCAGAAGAAAAGACGAGCAGCAAGGAAAGGGAAGAGGATAGGCATGGAGAAGAAAAGAGGTTCAGAGAAGAGGGGAGCAATGGGGACATGGTAGAGGCAAGAAGAGGAGAGGAGAGGAGTTAGGGTAAGAGAAGAACATAAAGGAGATGGGTGAGGAGAGAAGAGTAATTAGGTGATAGGAGTGGCAGGGAGAGAAGAGTCAGGACAGGAGCAACAAGGAGACATAGAGGAGAGAAGAGCCAAGAAAAGGAGTTGTGAGAAAAGTAGAGTGGAAAAAAGACAGGAGACCAGAGGTATAATTAGGAAACAGGAATTTCGTTAGGAGAAGAGAGGCAGGAAAGGAGATAGCAGGGGAGAGGCAAGAAGTGGCAAGGCAAGGAGAGAACTGAGAGAACTCAAGATAAGATAGGAGTCAGGAAACCAGATAAGTCAGAAGGGGAGCAGAGATACATGAGGAAGGGAGAGGAAAATGAAGAAACAGGAGAGAGGAGGAGGATGAGTCAGAAGAAAAGAGGAGCAGCAAGGAGATATGAAAGGAGATGGGAGGAGAAGAGAGCAGTACTGAGAAGAAAGTAGGGAAGAGACAAGAAGAAGGAAGAAGATAGGAAAACAGAGGCAAGGAAGGAGACTGCAGAGTTGTGGCAAGGAGAGGGCTGAGAGAAGTCAAGATAATATAGCAGACCAGATAAGTTAGAAGGGGAGCAGAGATACATCAGAAAGCGAGAGGAGAGGAAACAAGTGAGAGGAGAAGTCAGAAGAAGAGAGGAGCAGCAAGGAGATAGGAAAGGAGAAAGGAAGAGAAGAGAGCAGTGATGAGAAGAAAGGAGAGAAGACACAAGAAGGGAGGAAATAGGAGAAGAAAGTTAGGAGAACAGAGACAAGAAAGGAGACAGCAAAGAAGAGGCAAGGCAAGAAGAGGGCTGAGAGAAGTCAAGATAAGATAGGAGTCATGAGATGAGATAAGTTAGAAGAGGAGAGGAGAGAAGAGGAGAGGAAAACAAAGGATAGGTGTTGTGAAAAGACCACAGACATGAGAAGAGACAGGAAAGGAATGGAGAGCTGTCAGTAGAGGAGAAAGGAAAGGTGAGGAGAGGAGTTGAGGAAAGACTGGAAGAGAGAAGACAAGAATGGACTGAGGGAAGACAGGAGCAGGGAGAAGAGAGGTCAGCAGAGGAAATGAAAGGTGAGGAGTTGTGAAGAGATCCGGGGAGAGGAGATCCTCTGGTGCATCATGTGATTTCCGCAGCACTTGTTCCTTACAAGTCAGAGGAAGTTTTGGGTCTGAGACACATTCCTGCCCTCCTTGACACAAATACCTCTCTTTTCTGCCCCCTCCCCAACCATTACAAGTGGGCTGTGACTCCTTCACCCTCCAAGTGTGTGAAAGGTCTTGTGCGGTGCATTCCTAGTATCCTAGGGGACAGGCAGCCAGCCAAGGCTGGGGTTAAGGTGTGTATATGATGGGGGGGAGAGGTGAAAGGTATGCGCCTGTCTGGGACGGGTGGGAGGTGCGGGTGGGCCGCCTGTAAAGCTTTCTCTGTCAAATATGAGAGTGTGTGGACCAGGCGAGGAATGTCAGAGCATGCCAGGCGAGGGAGGGGACAGTCACGTCCATTGTTCTGGGGACAGGACTGTAACACTGCTCTATTATTTCTCTGTAACATCATATTCTAAGATCTATACAACGCTCGCCTGTGTGCGCGCCTCAGGGAGGTTACACCGCTACACACACACACTGTGTACCACAGGCAGCGTCTGACAGCTTCTGGCACCGACATCAGCAGCACACACACCTCCAGTTCACACCCTGTGGGTTCTGATCCTATTATCAGCATTACTCATACGTTGCAGCTGACAAACAGGACTGATAGGTGACCGGAGATCAGCAGACAGACCATGAAAATGCCAATTCATGGCAAAGTGACAGGTTCTCTTTGATAGGGAAACCTCCCGCTTCCTGTATGTACACATTCTATCCTGGGATACTCCATCTGCCCGCTGGGGTGCCGAGCCTATTCGCGGCCTAAGCTTGGTGTCTGTCTGGGCCAAAGCTTGCTTGGGGTTATAGTGGGGTTATAGTGGGACTGTAGAGACTGCAGACATGCTCCAGGAGATGGTCAGAGACTGCAGACATACCAGTGGCGTCACATGGGGGGGTGCTGCCCGCACCCGGGTGACACCAAAATGATTGACAGCCATTTTGGTGTCACCCCCCTCTAAAAAGTCGGGCACTCTTGTCAGGAGAGAGGAGGGGACCCGGCGGCATAACTCATCCCGCCGGGTGAACGTCCCCTCCTCTCTCTGCCGCCGTCAATCACCAAGATGGCCGCCAGCAGGTCTTATTCAGATGGCCGCGCATGCACGATTAAGTCATCGAGCACGTGCGAGGTGGTGTCACGCGCACGTGCGATGACGACATAGCGGGCTTTCACCCGGTCTGGAAACCTGGTGACACCCGACCTCGGGACACCCCTGAGACATACTACAGGAGATGACCAGAGACTGAAGACATACTACTGGTGATGGTCAGAGACTGAAGACATACTACAGGTGATGGTCAGAGACTGAAGACATACTACAGGAGATGGTCAGAGACTGAAGACATACTACAGGAGATGGTCAGAGACTGAAGACATGCTACAGGAGATGGTCAGAGACTGAAGACATGCTACAGGAGATGGTCAGAGACTGACAGCATGCTACAGACTTGGTTGAAGACTGTGAACATACTACAGGAAACTGTCAGAGACTGCAGACATATTACAGGATATGGTCAAAGATATCAGACATGCTATGGGTTTGGTTGGTGACTGGGGCCATACTGCAGGAGACTGTACATGTTACAAGAGACTGCTAGAGCCCACTGCTCTTACAGTCCCTTAACAATTCATAACTCCCTACAGTCCCCTGTCACCTTTCATATCCCTCACATCCATTATAAAAGGTCAGAGCAAAATACACAAAAAAGAGAAGAGAATGAAATGAAATAAAACAAATAATGTAGTTTGCAGCAAAAATTTTAATAAATATACTTTGGTGGGCACCTAGGCAAGAAACCTACTGACTACTGGGGCCCGAGTAATACCAAGGGCCCGTATACGGCTGTCAGATTACAGGTTGGCCACCACGAGCTCAGCCAATTATAATAGAGAAAATAGGAATCTCATCGACAGTAGCCGTTACCAAGAGATAACCTGGACCTGTTTCCAGACACAACTTGGGTAGAAGGTATCAATGGCCAACATTCCCATAGACACAGTCCGAAACCTTGTGGACGCCTTCCCAGAAGAGGCGGAGCTGTTGTAGCGGCAAAGGGCGGAGCCAACCCAATACTGAACCCTACGGACTAAGGGATGCCATTAAAGTTCATGTGCGTGCAAAGGCGTCCCAATACTTTTGGCAATGTAGTGTATGTAATGCGTGGAAACGATTCAGAGCGTTCGGTGTCTTTAACCCGGATGTCAGTGTCCACGCAAAAACAATAAAATCCGCTCATAAGTTTTACTGCTGATATGAGATAAGATGCCGCGCATAGCGAAATTTCCTGCCGAGAATTCTCCACATG
>NW_017306798.1:862397-868657 GCF_000935625.1 Nanorana parkeri | reverse complement strand
GCAGAGCAAGCATGGGGGGGGGGTGAGGAAAATATTGTAAAGATAAAATGTTTCTGCTGAAAATAATAGATGTTTACACAGTATTCACACCAAATATCCTAAAGAAGTATTAAACTCTCAATGTTTGTGCCAATAATGAGTCCAGATCACACAAATCTACATGGCCCAGCAAAGTATTTCTTTACATTCTTTTCCAAACACAGTCATCACGTTTCTGAACAGATCCAACTCTCTCAGCTCAGCTTCCCTGAACTTCCTGTCCAGTACAAGATCACAAGAGACAGAGCAGTCTCTAGCAACCGTCCATCTACCAGCTTGAAGAAGGGAGGAGGGAGGGAGAAGTAGTGTGGAGAAGGGAAGAGGCTTGCTTTGCTGTGCACACAGCTTACTAGCATACGTAAGGATGGTTTCATAGGAACCTGCAAGGGAAAGGAGCCGCACACACAGCTTACTGGCACACACAAAGGTGGCTCCATAGGTTCCTGCAAGGGAAAGGAGCCACTGTAATACAGGATATCAGGACCAGTGTTCAAGGACCAGCTAATCCTACGGGAAACTAAAATGTGTTTAGTCTGTGTGGAGTGTAGAATACATCCGGTACAGTACAGCACAGTGTATGGTGTTAGGTGTGGAGTATATCATGTACAGCACAGTGTATGGTGTTAGGTGTGGAGTATATAATGTGGGAGGAACAGGAAGAGCCATATAATGATACATACAACATAACATTGCATGCAGATATGAGTTCTGCCGGGAACTAAACCCCAGACCCCATCTCAGATATACAATGTGGATGTGAGCTGTACTTGTATCAGTGATGCGCAGCATTTTATATACTGCAGTGCAATCAGCTGTGTTTTATGACCAGTCTGCAGACGGTTATGTTTGTGAGGTACAGACCTAAAGCAGCAAAACTCCAGGATGCCAACCCTTCCCCTACAAATACAGTTGGGCAAAAAAGTATTTAGTCAGCCACCTCTACAAGAGTCTACAAGGGACAACACTACAAGAGTCTACAAGGGACAACACTACAAGAGTCTACAAGGGACTGCGCTACAGGAGTCTACAAGGGACTGCACTACAAGAGTCTACAAGGGACTTCGCTACAAGAGTCTACAAGGCTCAGCACTACAAGAGTCTACAAGGGACAACTCTACAAGAGTCTACAAGGGACAACACTACAAGAGTCTACAAGGGACAACTCTACAAGAGTCTACAAGGGACAACACTACAAGAGTCTACAAGGGACAACACTACAAGAGTCTACAAGGGACAACACTACAAGAGTCTACAAGGGACAACACTACAAGAGTCTACAAGGGACAACACTACAAGAGTCTACAAGGGACAACACTACAAGTGTCTACAAGGGGAAGCGCTGTCACAACACACATACTTATATTCTATGTGCAAATATTAAACAGAAAAGGGTTTTATAAGACGCTTTGTTTATTCCACCAGGTACAGGATATGATAATTCTTCTTTAGATCTACTTGAAATGATTTTGTCATCAAGGTATCACCCCTCCCAATGCTTTCCTTTAGAACTGAGCATCTCACCAGAAATACGTCTTCACAAATGAAACTAAAGACCAGGCAGCAAAAACCTGAATGTCTTGTCTGACTGGAGAGACGCGGCAAAGTGCTCCTGCCGGATCTGCAGAAGGGCAGAGCTGACTGTGATAGAGAGATGGGCTGTTTACAGACCTGTCTGCACTACTCACATGATGCACTGACTATCAGCAGGTAGAAAGAGATCCGCCTTGACAGTCCCAACTATCAACAAGTTTATTGTGAACCAGATTGTAATTTACCATTACTCAGCCCGTAAAGCAAAGTGTATATAGGTCGTCATTGTTGTCTTTGTTTCAGGTATCTTCTTGCTTCTTGTGAGGGAAGGGGGCGGGGCCTCTGGTCCCTTACAGGTTATCAGTTTTTCTAATACAATGAACGCACTCAGGTCTTTTCATTTTGATATTGGAAAGATAGTTCCTATCAATGACATTTCATAAGCCAAGGGTAAGCAACCTGTTACAGAACTACACGTCCCATGAGCCCCAGGCATGACTCCCAGAGGATGAAGCGCGATGCGATTTGCAGTTTCACCACAGCTGGAGTGCCGAGGTTGCCCGCCCCTCACATAAGCTCTGAATACTGGGTGATACAATAGCAGAATTTGTGATTTATTACATCTATAATTTAGGATGTGATTAAGCAGCGGCCTTGAGACTGGAGTCTCCCTCCCTTTCCCCTGCAGCCCCCTCTGGGAAACCCTGTATAACACCGCACAGCAATTGTGGACACAATAATTTTTTAATGTCATACTTATTTACTTACCTTTTAAATCTCCTGATGAAGTGGATATCAAATCTGTAAAACGCGTAGAGAGTGCCCGTTATTCCTTGAACCGCTTTTTTTTTTCATTTTTACAGGAAAATATCACAAGGAAGTAACAATTTATCAGAATCATTTTATACCAACGGGACAAAAAAAGAAGACTCTCCCCGAAGTATCATCAATACTCTATTTGGTCATCTCTATGCTTCTCTATCTAATCCAGAGCGATCATGGCTGGTGGGAGGGGCCGGCAGGGGGCTGTATATAGCTTGCTGAAAACATCACAGCACCCTGCCTCAGTAATCCTCCCAAGAGCCCTCAGCCCAGAAGTAAGCAGTAGTCTGGCTTTTGGGAGGAGCTATGCAAATATCAAAATGTCTTGATGGGTGGCTGTCAGTCTGCAGGAGAGGGCCTTCCTAGGCAGGCTGTATTTGGGTGTAGACTGCCCTAGGTAATGTGATGCTGAGCTTCCATGATTGAAAGGGTCCAGGGACAGTCAGGCTGGGGAGGAAAACACTAGAATAGATGATGCTGGTTGTCCTCCAGCCAGGAAATGAAGCGGGCTCTATGTGCAGCTTCAAATGTGTCAGGGGCAGGTATCCTCTGCGTTTCAGCTATGGGGAAACTACAAATCCCAACATGCCTGTGCCTCTGGGAATCACGCCTGTGGCTATCAGGGTCTAATGCTGGCCACAGACCTTACAACCATCGCAAGACTTTTGTCTTGCGATGGTTGTATGGTAATTAAAAAAACGTACGATCTGCCCATCTTGGACAGGCAGATCGTACTTGCGATAATCGCAAGCCCGCCCCGCTGAGGGGCAGGCCTCCGATGACCGCAATGCTGAACGGGCAGTGTGCGCTTGCGCACTCCGGCCCGTGTGGCATTTATCTTATGAACATGCCACAAAACTGCCGACAATCGTACAATTCTCGGCGGGTTTTCGAACATGTTCCTAGGATAAAAGTCGTGCGACCTTACAGTAGAAACGGTCGCACGCCTTCCACACACTTTGCGATAAGTGTACGATCGCGGGATTTCCAGCGATTATCGTAGGATTATCGCAAGGTGTGTGGGCACCTTTACAATGCCTCATGAGAGTTGTAGTACCACAAGATCTGAAGTGTGAAGGTTGCCCACCCCTTGCCTATGTGTTACTGTGTGAAGGAACTCACTGCTGCCAGCACGAGGGAGACAAATGTCCTTTTCTGCTCCATTAATTAGATTCTGGGAATGCTCGCGCATTTTTCTCTCACCTGCGGAGTGTAATAACGTCTATTTCTGGCATGTTTTCATGTTCCTGGGTTGGGCTGTTTCTATAAATGACACTCAGCCTTTCTAACTCCAGGCAACCCTGCTCTCAGTTTATTAAAGGAGAACTATGGGGTCAGGGCTTTTCCCCATAGTTCTCCTTAGGGTAACGGGAGGACACAAACTAGCGTCCTCCCGTCACCCTAGGCTCAGTATATAGGGAGCTACAGCTCGCGGTATACTGAGACGCCGCAGCGGATCCCGACATCGATGCCGAGAGCCGCCCAGCTGCGTGAGTGAAAGCTGGCTCTGCCTATCTAGAGGCAGAGCCAGCTGTACCCGCCCCCTCCCGTTCCGGCCGTCAGCGCTGGTGGACCGGAGCGGGGAATCCAGCACCTCCCCTGTCACGGCAGAGAGCCGTGACAGGATCGAGAGGTGAGCGAACGCCGGTATGTGTTCGCTCACTTCCCAATCTACTGAGCCGACCTGTGACAGTCTCATTGTCACAGGTCGGCTAGAACTATGAGGTGAGTGAAAAGCACTCCCCTCATAGTTCTCCTTTAATGAATATGCTTGAGGTCCCATTTACATTTCAAAAATGCTAAAACGCGTGTTTCCCCCGTAATAGAAATATTGTCTGTTCCCATCTCAGCGCTGCGGCGCGTTTTTGGAGAATACTACATGTCTATTTGGGGGGCATTTAATGAGCAGGGCCTCTAGTATTGTTTCTATTGAAAATACACCAAACTGAAAGGTCTGTCCTGTTTAGAGACAGGTCATGTGACCCCTTCCAGCCAATAGCTGAAGTCTAGAGTATGTATAGAATACTGTCTCTGGTCCCCTCCTCCTCCTCCCTCATTAAACATGCAATTCATTTTTCAATCATGTCATTCTTTTCCAGAAATCCTGTCCTGAGGCCCGGTGATGTCATCGCCAGGTCTGCCTGCTGCACCCGGTTTCACAGTCATTGCTTGAGTCATCACGTTCTATACAAAATGCATAGGACGTGAGAACGTAGAGACATATCATCGCTGTAGCAGAGGAGGAGAGGGGCTTCATAAAACAGAGCGGCAGCCAGCTCTGTGATTCGGGTGAGACGGGCTTCATAAAACAGAGCGGCAGCCAGCTCTGTGATTCGGGTGAGACGGGCTTCATAAAACAGAGCGGCAGCCAGCTCTGTGATTCGGGTGAGTATAACTTGCACCTAGACAAAAAAAAAAGAGTACTGGCAGTGCTGGGGCAGCCCTACTGCAAGGGTTAAAAAACACTTTTGCTCAGAGATCTGCCTTAAAGCTGACCTTCATTTACCATGATTTAAATGTTGAGACACGTTTGTGTATCCTTACCTCAGCACCATTTTTATAAGTATTTGAATTATTTAAAAAAAAAACGCAGAATCTGTGTTTTGAAATGTTCAGCTTTATAGGAAGCTCGTCATTGGAGGGAGGCCCGGGGATTCTTCTGCTGACATTCCAGGTGCATGTCTGCTCGGCTTCATTGCTGAGCATGGATATCAGTAGTTGGAGAAATGTCAAACATCCTTATCTATGTTCTTGTTCCAGGTCAGTGACCCAGTGCTGAAACAAGCGTGACACAATGGATTTTCGGAGGGTGTCTGTGGGAATTTCTGCCCATTTAGCCAAAAGAGCATTTCTGAGGTCAGGTACTAAGGAATAGCTCTGGCTTGCAATCTGCATTCCAATTCATCTCAAAGGTGATCAGTAGGGTTGAGGTCAGGGCTCTGTGCAGGACACTTGAGTTCTTCCACACCAAACTGGTCACAACATGTCTGTCAGGGACCGGATCTGGACCCAGGGCCTCTGCTGTAGCTGGCAGTGCTGAGCTACCTTGAATAACTCCTTGCCTGCTCCCATGTGTAATCCTCATGTAAACCTAGTTTCTGCTGAACTCTGAACTGCTTCCTCGAACTTCCTACTTAAGCCACGCCTCTGCACTTCCTGTTTGCCAGATTGTGCTCCTGCCATTATCTTACTTCCTGCTCCATCTGTGATACAATACTCATACTGCTACCCGTGTACCGACCTTTGGCTGCTGATTCACCGACTACTCTCATCATCTTCTGCTTCATACCTGATACCTTTGGCTACTGACCTCAGCTTGATCTCTGACTACGCTGCTGCCTGCTCCTATCCTACTACAGTCTGCTTGTGTACCGAACCCGGCCTGTTTGACCACGAATCTGCCTGCTGTTTCAGCTACTGGACTTGAAGCCTGATCCCAGATCGTGACAATGTCTTTAAGGAGCTGGCTTTGTACACGGGGGACAGTCATGGTGGAACAGAAAAGGGTCTCCACCAAACAGTGATCACAATGCGTACCCAATTAGGAGGTCAGGTACTGATGTTGAATTGGAAGACCTGGCTCAGAATCAATGTTTCAATTCATTACATAGGTGTTCAGTAGGGTTGAGATCAGGTCTCTGTGCAGGACACTTGAGTCCCTCCACACCAAGCTGGTCACACCATGTCTTTTTTAGACAGGGGAGAGTCATGGTGGAACAGAAAAGAGCCCCCACCAATCTGTTACCACAAGGGGGGTGGGGGTGCAATATTGTCTAAAATCTATTTGTATGTTGTAGTATTAACAGAACCCTCTACTGGGAACACCTGAAGGCATTTGGGGAGGGGGGGGGGGGGGTTTTTACAGTTTT
>NW_017306798.1:841125-861863 GCF_000935625.1 Nanorana parkeri | reverse complement strand
GGGGGGGGGGGGGTTGGGGTTTCTACATACTTTTGGCCAAACAGGTAGGTGTGACAGCAAGGTGTTCACAAACCTTTGTCCATATATTGTTTTACCTACTGTATAGGTTCCATCTAGTACATTACAATACGAAGCAGTACTATGCATCTTAGAATGTGGGAAATGTGCAGTGCCAGAAGTCATGACGATTACTCAGAGTTAAATAAGATTGAAGCTGCGGCCTCCCTGAAAAATCTTTATTAACTTCCAACCGAGGAGCACAAAAAGACAGCCATGGAATATTATTCAGTGTGGAACCCAAAGTCCTCCTGTAGATGTTACTTGTTGCCATCAACTCCAGAAAATGCTAAGAAGATATATTGGTGCGGTTTTACTTGCTCCAGTTTTCTGTACAAGTGGAAAAAGTCCTCAAAACGACAATGGAGAGCCGAGAAGGATGTTTACGAAGCTACGACATCCATCATGCTGAGCCGGCAGGCAATTTCCTGTCTTAAGGTGAATTCATCGCTGATAGGGATGCATTGAAGCCGACTTAATGTTAGTTTTAATATTGCTGGGCATCTTACCTGTAAGGGAAGTAATGAAATGTATATTACTTAAAAAAACAGACACAACAATAACAGAAAAGACAAAAGATATCAACCAAAGATGGCCTATACCTGGCTGTCCAGCCTGTGCCATTCCGACTCCACCCATGTGCTGTGGCTGATTAGGGGCCATGGACATCTGCTGCATAGACGCAGCTCCTTGTAACATCCCGCCTGCCCCGGCCTGTCCTGCACCCATGGGGCCACCAGGGCCTGGAGGACGACGGTTTGAAAGCCCTTTCCCAAATGCCACGGCGGCCACAAGGGCATTTGTGTCGGTGGGGTTGTAGGTTTGCTTATTCTGACGTAAACCTAGAAAACAGAAAGGCAGGTTGTAAAAGGTACGGACCTCTGGTTATACTGTAACATAAATTTAAATTGCCCAGACTGTGGACATAAAAAAATATTTAAACAAGCACTAAAAAGAGCTTGAAAATCCCTGGTTGACCTCTCTAGCTGCCGGCACTGTGGAGCAATTCATTCTCAAAGATCACAACAAACGCTCTATAGTGGTTTCAGTCAGTTTCTAACAGCTTAGAATCACCCGCTTTGTGTTCACATTAGAGGACTTTGAAGATTGATTTTTCTCACAATGCCTATAGCTACAGAGGTAAGTGAGGTTACTGCATCTTCAGAACATGAAGAAAAAAAAAACTTTACTGTGCATAGTCTGCTTCACTTTAAATGCTTTTCTGTTTGGGTTGCATTAATTTTAAAAACAAACTGATGTATGCTCTAAAATAGGCCCTCCGGGAATGAACAAAATTCGCCCTTGTAGTGGAGCTACGCCCGCACTGCAAGGAATAAATACTTGTTTTGGTCTAGGGGCTAGATTAAAGAACAAGATATATTCACTTGATGCTCGATCCCACCTGGCTGCTACACCAGTCCACGTAGCCTCTTCTCTCCACAGGCTTCGGTGGTTTAACCCCCGCTGATGACCTTGTGTTCAATGCAGGGTCATTCACCTGCAGATGTGAGGACGCTGAGGGACATACCACAGCCGGTGCAGAGAGGTGAACGCTGACTGCTGCAGGGATGAGGCGAGTATATTTTCTGTATTCCTAGACCAAAATGAGCATTTAAACCTTACAAGTGTGCTGGTACCCCCACTGCAAGGCCAATTTTTTTCATGGAGTTCCTCTTTGAAGGTTGAACTCCAGGAAAAAGGTTTCTTTAAGAAACAGCACAAGTTAAGTAATGTAGCCCCAATAAGTATAGTAGGTGCTGAAGACTGCTGCTTAGCATAAAAATAATACCTTGCTACAGGCCAGCTCCTATACAGGAGAAAGGAGAGGTGTGTATGCAACATGATCTCACCTCCTCCATTCACAGAACGCCTTGCATTCTGTGAAAAATATGCAAGGCTTTTTTATGAATGGGTGATGAGAGAGAGGGGGATGGGTATGTGACTGGAGCCATTTTGTGGCATGCTGGCTACTGAATGTGCTTTTGCTTGTGTACTGTGTAAAGCCTTCCATGTGTACCTTGCTTTAAAGCTGGTTATGAACTGATGAGTGTGTTTGCCATTTGTTTCACTTGTTGGAGCCATTCACTGTCACAGCTTCTCATCCCCGCAGTGCCGGAAATACAGAGCTGTGCAAGAGTTAAGCTTTAAAAAAATCACAACGGAACTGTTTTACAAATGTAGCTCCATCCTATCCTAAGGAAACAGTAGCTTAGGGTCTTATATAAAAACCCAGAAACCGTCTCCCGGCGCTGGTAACAGAACTGGTGCCGACGTTTGGATCACATGACTTCTCCTGATGTAGAGGATAATGGAGGCCTGACGCCCGCAGGCACATTCTCATCTTAATGTTAGTCCACCATGAGACAGAGATCATGTGACCAGTGACCAAATGACTAACCACTAAAGAGTTCCTGGATTCCTATAGATTTGAGTCATACTAAAGGTCAATTTAAAGGAAAACTTATTATAGAAGCATGTGGCATTGCTGACAAGCTTTTCAGAGTGCAAGCTACAGAAAAGTGTCCAACCCACTGCACGTTATACTCACTCAAAGTGGTGAGCGATGATTTAAGGGACCTTAGTCCACTACAACGGAGGGGGAGTGAGGTTCAGGTGAGTATAACTTTTTTTTTTAGCACCTAGACAAAAAACAAGCAGTTAACCCTTGCAGAGTGAGGGTAGCCCAGCTGCAAGGGTCAATAAAAGCTTTGCCCCGGGTTCTTTAACTTTGGCTATGAGGGTAAAAAAAAAAAAGTACATTATATTGAAAGCATCTCCAAAATACTTACTTGCTACCTCAGAGTCCCTTTCCTCCTTTATCATCTTCTCCAGCAGGTTGTTGCACAGCTTGTTCATGCTTTGGACTTGTTTCTGAAAAGAAGATGATTTAGTACAACTGCACAACCTGGACCCCTCCTGAAGGAACATCAAATCTCAGCATTCACCCGACATACTGTAAAGCTCATCAAGGGATGAATGAAGACAGACTGTGCGAGCACTCAAGACCATAAATCAGTCAACTCATGCAGCCAAATCTATACCTGTGCTACTTCCGGGGTGATCCGGGCCGCCTCTGAACTCAGCTGCTTCTCCTGCTCTTCCACTTCAGGGTCGGGCTTTGTTCTCAAGTGATCAGGGACCACTTCGTGGCTGAAGACCGGGACTCTTCCTTCCGTCAGGCGCTGCACACATCAAAATCGGTTATACTTACTCTGTAGACAGATGCAGATCCGACTTGTGAGAACACGGAGGGATCCATACTCACCAAGATCTCCTCATCTCGGTCTGGAGTAAGCAGGAGCGGGATAATGACCTGGTTTTTCAGCAGTGGCATCTTTTCATTTTTAAGCACTTTATTCAGCGTGCTCAGTTGCCCAGAAAGCAGCGCAAAATTGTCCAGCACGGACGGCCTAGGAAGAGATAACAAGAAAAGGATATTGTGGAGGGCCTGGAAGGGGCATCCTGAAGGTGCTTCTTATGAACGGTGATAAAGAAATGTAAGTGAGCTGGAAGGACATGAAGATGGTGGAAAGTGCCTGTGAAGAACAAGTGAAGCCCCGAGCATGCAAACATCTTTCCCAATCAAGGTTCAGTGGAATCCCAGAGTTCCTCCAGAGAGTGCTAGGGGTTCCTTGAGCAGTGAGCCATGACAAGCTAGGCTGTTGAAAATACAATGAATACCAACGTAAGGGGAAATTTCCCACTGACATTTAACATAAAGGGCCACTTATAACCATTATAACATTACAGGAGGGCCTGGATAAAATAGGGGAGTGGGCAACTATATGGCAGATGAGGTTCAATGTCAATAAATGCAAAGTAATGCATTTTGGGGTTAAAAATAGGAAAATGGGTTATACAATTATGGGTGTGCCACTAGGGAAGTCAGAAATGGAAAAATATTTCGGGGTCATTGTAGACCACAGACTGAATAATAGCTTGCAGTGTCAGGCTGCTGTAAACAAAGCTAGTAGAGTCCTGTCCTGCATTAAGAGGGGAATGTTTTGCAGGGACAAGTCTATAATTTTGCCACTCTACACATCAATGGTTCGGCCTCATCTGGAGTATGCGGTCCAGTTTTGGGCACCGGTACACAGAGGGGATGTCCTTGAGCTGGAAAGAGTCCAGCGGAGGGCAACCAAACTCATTAAGGGGATGGAGGACCAGAACTATGAGACAAGGCTACTAAATTTAAATATGTTCTTGTTGGAAGTGAGGAGATTAAGGGGGGACATGATTTTCATGTACAAAATGTTCCATAGTCATAGCAACATTAGCAACAAACTCTTTACGATTAACTCCATAACAAAGACTAGAGGCCACCATCTAAAATTAGTGGAGAAAAAATTTCAGCACAAGGGGCGAAGGGGGTTCTTCCCAGTTAGAGCGGTTAGGGTCTGGAACTCGCTGCCACAAGCTGTGATTTCAGCCAAAAGTGTGGAATCGTTCAAGAAGCTTTTGGAAGATTTCCGTAATATACAGAGGTACAGGTACAGAATGAGATCACACAAAGACCGATACATACGCACACATCAGCAGAACCATATGCATACACGCAATAGGTTAGACTCGATGGACTTATGTCTTTATTCAACCTCAAATACTATGTAACTTCTACATTGATCACCAAGGGGCATTTCTCCACTGATCTTCATGAATTTCAGAGACATGCTGCACATGCTTCTTGTTATTTTCCTAGTGGCAGGAGCCACATGCCAAAAAACTACCTGCACCTACATACTAGTTCATATATAAATAGATTATTTTAACTACTGCGATTCCTTAGCTTGAAAAATTGTGAGAAACCTCCAAAACACATAAGTCATAGTATTGCTGCCATCTCCCCACAGCCCGGAGGTGTGAGGGAGGATCCATGCTGCGAGGATGCTGAAGAAGCCACTATTATCCTTTTAGCACATGGTGCGTCTGACGCTCTGATATCTAAATGCAGGAGGGGCGTCCCTTTTCACAAAGCCTCTCCGTTAGCCACCGAAGACTGTCACATCTTCTTCATTGGCTTGTGACAAGCTGCTCCACTCCTATATGCCTGTGAGTGTATTCTATTCAGATTTTATTGAAGAGATGAAATATATGAAGGTCATCTGGCACTCGGCCCTCTGTTTTTATGTCCTCTGCTAAATACTTGTTCATGCTTGGGTCAGTTAACACTTATTTCTGTAATGAAAGGCTGGACAAATCCCCACAACCAGGACGCCGATGCTCACTAAAAATGGCAGCTGGAGTCTAATATTTGAGGTTTCCTCTAGTTGTTGGCAATGGAGCTGGCTCCTGGTCTGAACAGACTGGCTACTGAATTACCGTATTTTTCCGTGTATAAGGCGCTACTTTTTCATAAAAATCTTTATCTAAAAATAGAGGTGCGTCTTATACACGGGGCCGCGGTTTTGAAAGTGCTGATACCACTGCAAACTAGCCTCACGGATTGCAGAGACAAGATAACAGTTCTCCTCCAGTCATAAATCTTTTGAACCTGACGTCAGCTGTTGCTGGGGAGACCGTGTAGGCAGTGCCCAGAGCGATAATGTCGGAGCATTCTGTGACAATAAAAATGTCAGAAAGGGAAAAACAACCTGTAAACTCTCTAAACTCATGGTATGGTGTCAAACAAGAGGTGATTGTAAAGTCCTTCAAGAAATGTGGAATCAGCGATGCCATGGACGGAACTGAGGATGATCTTGTATATATAGACAGTGACTCAGCAGACAGCAGTGATGCAGCAGAAGTTGAAGAAACTGATATGTTTGAAGCTAAAAGTGATGAAGAAACCAGTGATGCAACAGAGGCTGAATAAAGTGATTGGCTCAGGAGGTAAGTGTGATGCATAATATCATTTAAAATATTGATTTCTGAATTTTGGGTAAGAAAAGTTGGGGGAGTCTTATACATGGGGGCGTCTTATAGACGGAAAAATACGGTACATATTCATTTGCCCACCCCCCGCTGTAAGGTCTGGTTTATCGGTTACATTTAGTGGTACCATTGAGGTTAAGTGGTGGTAAGTGACAGTTACGTTTTCCTATGTGATAAATCTATAAAACACATGCAATAAAAGTCATTTGTGTGGAAACTTTGCATGCTGCAATCTCTGGTGCTGAAACTCCAACACCAAAAATCAATAGATGGAACTCTATGACACATAAACTTTATTAAAGGGAATCTATGGTCGAAAACTAAAACTAAATCTGTATTTCTATATTGAGTTTCCACGAGTTATATCCCACTCCAGATCCATCTAGAAGTTTGTAAACTTACTTATTAAAAGATGTCGATAGGATGTAGTTTCTCAATGCACTGACATATTTCACTCCGCCCTGGTGTCACCGCTCTCACAGAGCCTGACTTCTGAACTACAACTCAATGTCTTAACAATGTAACATTATCATTGCTTGAAAAACAAAAACACAGAGAGCGCCTCCATCGCGTATTCAGGGTTCTGACGAAGGAGGCGTGACCTCGGAAACGTTAACCATCAGGGAGAAAGAGTAGCCGGTGGGCTAAGCCTTTCATGCTTTTACCGGTTCATGCCTTTTTTAACCTCAATCCTTGTGAGTATGTTTTTATCTGTTTAAATTATTTTATTAAAATGTTTTTACGCGATGGAGGCGCTCTCTGTGTTTTTGTTTTTCCAGAATTGAGGTTTCCCTAAAGCCATTTTGAGAGCCTGCCTCATTCACGGTGCACACTAAAGATCACTGCAGATGTTCTCCTTGTTTGGACGTAAGCCGCTGGTGCTTTGTTACATACTGTTTATTATCATTGCTTGCTGGAAGCAATGCATGGTGGGATATGTAGTCTTGAGAAATGGCGATTGCATCACATCAAGCGGCAGGGAAAGAGATGCAAAGCACACTTGGATTCCAGGAAGTTGGTGGAAGTGATGGGCAGACGGAAGGCAGCGCTACATTAAAGGGATTTGTTTCTAGCAAGCTTTGCTTGTATTACCAGAAATAACTTTATCGATATGCGCTTACAATACCGAATGCAGAACACAAGAGATATTGTGAATATGTACTTTATGGAAGAACAGAAACATCAGTCAATCAGGGTGTTATGCCATTATAATAAAGCTACTGAGATGTGTGAAAGATGAACAATGAAATGTAATGTGCCCTCTGTATAATGAACGCTGATGGAGCCTCTACAATACGTCTGTAACCTCCCCCGTACACTCCTTTATTATTCATAAAGGTTAATTGGGAGTGTATTTAACTGCAAGTTGGATACCAGCAGGGGTAATGAAAGCCCATTTATGATACAGATCCCAGAACAGGAAGAACAATGACCTTAATTACTATGATGAAGCTATATTAAAGGGCCAGTCCACCCTAAAATGAATACTTACATTTTTAGTAAGTAGAAATAAACAGGTTTCTCTTGGGGAGAGCGCCGATTAGATATTTGCTCCTCTCATGGATATTGAGAGGAGGTCCTACCTCCGCTGCTAGCTTTTCAATACAACAAAAGGTTCGAGAAAATCCCATAGTGGGAGAAAACACGAACAGTTGCACTGGCACGGAGATCATGCTACTGAAATTCCCAAAAGTGTCAATAGATCATTGGGTGACTTCCCTACATCTGAAATGCCAATCCAGAAACAGCCGCACTCCGAGGGTCTTCACCGAAGATAAAAAATCTTATTTATGACGCAAATACAGTGGTACCTCGGTTCACGAACTTAATTAATTCCGCGATTCTGGTCGCAAACCGATTTGGTCATGAACCGAATCGAACTGTGATCTCGACTTGAGGAAGCCATGACCTTGTGTCAGAGCGGGGAAAATGGCTGTGGTTGTTTTCGTCACCCGAAGCGGAGCTCGCGAACGGAGGTAAAATTTTGCTGAACTTTGTGAACTGAGGTACCACTGTACATACTGTTTGTTCCTCGCCATGTGTGCTCAACCCTAACGTGTGTCACCATTCCAGCATTCAGTGACCTCTATGAGTAAGCCGGAATGGTGAAATGCATCAGAGGTCAAGCACACATGGGGAGGAACAAACAGTATGTATTTGCTCCGTAAATAACGATTTTTATCTTCAGAGACGACCCTTGGAGTTCGGCTATTTCTGGATTGGGTTGCTATGGGCGACAGCACACCTTTGCCTGCACCTGGGATGCAATCGTAGTGCAAGCCGGTTTTGGAATGGGAGCGGCGTTTGCTGTGGCCAATTTTGGATGGCCTGACATTTTATTAGCATCATGGTTTAGATAAAGTACAATTAAAGCCTCAATATCTCCATTTTATCTAAAGTACGCAGTCTCCCATCATTGCTCTTATAAAGTTAAAGGACGTCTATCATCAAAAACTAACATTAAATATGTATTTCTGTAATAAATTTCCATCCCACGACTAATAACCAGATCAATCTGAAAGTTCTTAAATTTACTTACTGAAGAGGCCCACAGGATGTACTTCCTCAATGCGCCGACACCATCTCACCCAGCCCTGGTGTCACCACTCTCACAGAGCCGGCATTCTGAACTCCAATATCTGAACAATGTAACATCATCACTTCTTGCTGGAAGCAATGCATGATGGGATATGTAGAGAAATGGAGATTGCATCACATCAAGCAGCAGGGAAAAGGACGCAAAGCACACTGGGAGTCCAGGAAGTTGCTGGAAGTGATGGGCAGACGGAAGGCAGCGCTCACTACTTTTTTTCAACTCAGCTTTGATTGCATTATCAGAAACACCTCTACTATGTATTCCTATTACAATGCTGATGTTATAACCAGAGAGGATATGCCGGGACTTTTGCAACGAGCCTTTGAACTAGCTAGAAAATGTGATTGCTCCAGAAGAGTCCTTTTCCTGGCACAGCCCCCCTCCCTCATTGCACATCATAGCCCTCTCCTCTTCTGGGAGTGTCTAATTACTGTTTGTGCTGGCCCAGCTCCTCTGCACCTCCCTTCAACTCCCTACATTACTTTATATGTAGTTGCCTGGAAAGGAACAAAGAAAAATGCTGTACATTGGGGCTGGTAGCCAATGCTCCTTAAAAATTACAGCTGCCTAACTTTTGAGGGTTTCTGTTCTTGTTGACAATGGAGCTGGCTCCTAAATAAATACTGCGGGCTACTGGACTAGACAGACTGGCTCCTAAATTTCATAAAAATTTGTCCACCGCTGCAATAAAGTGTCACTTGAGTGACAACCCTGAGGCTGATGTCACATTCAAGATGGTGGCACCTGGCAGAAGTCTCCGGTCTTTTGAAGGGCTACTCAAGGTGGGCTTCTACAAGTAAATAACATGCATGAAATATGATCAATGCACATATAATCCTATGGTGACAGGGCCTCTTTACTGCGACTACAGTGAAATAATGAAGTTACAACCTGTCTGTAAAATGCATGTTTAGAGCTTACATTTCTGATGGCCAGTGAGTCAAATCTTTTGCAGAACCACAGACGCAGCTGTTATCTCCACACTTCTGAGTGTGTCGGATACCCGGTCCCCCGCTGGACACTGTGGTAAAACATGTTTCTGGAGCAGATAAATTATTCTCCAGGACTTCTCCATACTTACCAGTTCATGAAGGCCCCCCTTCATCATCTGCCCAACCCTGATGGAGGGGGGCCTTTTGAACATCCAAAATGCTTTGCCTCTATGTCACACTCACTTCCTCTCCAATCCAGCACAGGGTCTCCTCTCCAGCATCTGGCTTCTCAAATTAAAGCCGTGCCAATCAAAAGTGATGTGTAACTCATCGGTCAAACAAGGTATCGCTACACTTAGGGTGAGCCAGAGCATCCTGAGACACGCAGTGAACCCAGAGCACCCTCTGACCTCTAGTGACACCTGTAAATACCCAGAGAATCCTGTGACAAGCAGTGTACCTAGAGCACTCTGTGACCCCTGCCTGTGTCACCCAGTGAACCCAGAGCACCATGTGACTTCCAGTGACCCCAGAGCATCCTATGACAAGCAGTGTAGCCAGAGCACCCTGTGACCCCAGCCTGCTTCACCCAGTGTACCCAAAGCACCATGTGATTTCTAGTGACCCCATACTGTCACCCAATGAACCCAGAGCATCCTTTGATACCCAGACACCACAGAGCACCCTGTGTCCTGAGAGATGTTCTATACAAAGGTTTTAGCTGAATGTAGGCTTCATTCCATTATACACAGCACTTCCAATGTAAACAGGACATCCATTGCTCAGTAGGTTTGCCATCATGCCTCACTGTATACAGTTTTCTTGCAAATTGTTTTTTGTGACTCTGTTGCTAAGTTTCTTACCTGTTGATCCTGCCATTATCGGCACTTCCTGTTTCACACATTGACTAGGCTGTTGGGCTGCCTATCAAGTCTATCAGATTGACAGTCCAGTGGCCAACTAAAGAGTGCACAGCTGGCTAACAATGCTGCTGGCGATTGTGAAGCAGTGACTTAGTAATGTCAGCCTGCAACAGGATGTGCTACTAAGTGCCAGATGTCCATTTAAAAAACTTTGCAACAGAGAAACAAAAAAATGTTTTTGTCAAGAAAACTGTACACAGTACGACATGATACCAAATATACTAAAAAACAGAATCAGAGTCTACATACACTTTCAATGTAATACAATATCCTGCTCTTTATTAAACCAGAGAAGAGAGCGCCGGTACTTGGCGAATGTGTGTCTTTGCTTACCAGGTCAGACGCTCATACTCGTTCTCCAGCTTATGAATGAAGGCAACCAAGGAATTCTTTATATCGGAAACCTGAGCACTAAGGGTCTCCAGGCTACTCTCCAGCTGCTTCTCCTCTCGCTGTGCAAACAAAAAAAGGAAATTCAGAAAATAAATATAAAACGAGGAGCTTAATGGTTTAAAGCGGAAGCATAGTGCATGCATACAGTGAGTGCCCAGATTATTATGACCACCTGAAGTTTGTAGGCAAATTAGCTATAATTTCGCGCTGAAGTTGCTAGAGGGCCAGACCATTATAAATAGTAGGGCTGCAACAAATAATCGACATAATCGATGATTGAAAAAGTTGTCAACTTTTTTAATCATCGATTAATTGGCTTCTGGTTAGTTGGCCCTGTTCACGGCTCCACACGCGCTGCGTGCCGCACCTCCTCCCCTCCTCACGCTCGCCGCTGCCAGAACCGCAACGCATCCACGCTCCACACGCCGCACCTCCTCCCCGCCTCGTGTGTTTAAAGACCGGACTGTCAGCCGAAAATCTGGGTCTGAACGTGCGAATTGTGGCCGTCAGCGACTAGTCAATGTTAGGGCAGAACGGGGGAGGGGCAAGACTGGTACAAGACAACAGAAGGGCAACAGTGCCGTGTCAGATTCCTCGCATCACCTTTCATCATCTCGTGGAGTCACGAGGCGGCCCAACCAAGTACTGATGGGGGGGTCATAATAATCTGGCCACTCAGTGTACAATACCGTCTTTGGATCCCCCACCCCCACTGATAACAATGCGATTCAAATGTTTCAATCAAATCATTTCATTTTTCAGAAACATTGGTTCTGAGACCCGGTGATGTCATCACAGACATAGGTGGGAAGAATGTAACTGATAGAGTGCGGCACATCACTGGGTCCAAGATAACATATGCCATGAAAATGGAAAGGCTTTATTCAAAGATGTCATTATACTGACGGGGAGGGAGGGCCAGGGAATAAAATATAAGCAGATCCAACTCCAGCTTTCATCAGAGCTCTGTTATTATTATTATTCACTTGTATCAAATATCACAGCAACAGGTTCCTTCTGTCACCTCAGAGTGTGATGATTCTCTTCTCTGACATGTACAATAACCAGGACGTATCAATCTACACGTTATTGTGTACACGCCTCTCACCACGGCTCTGAGCTGGGAGTTGTTTAGTAGCTGAGCAGAAATAGTCATGGGAGAGGGGCTGGACCCTGGGGGAGCCATCAGTCCTGTCAATCAATAACATTTTAATGGGGCGCCATCCATATTCATGTACTGTAGGCCACTTTTTCAAATGATAACACAGAAAGCATCTCCTGAAAGCGCTCCTCGGGTGAAGGAGGGATCGGGAAAACCTTCCTAGCAATCAATTTAGGTGCATTAAAGAAGAACCCCGGACAAATAAAACCTAAACCCTGGCAGTAGGCCTACCCCGGCACTGCAAGGGTTAAGTGTTCATTTTACCTAGAGAGCTAAACTAAAAATGATATATTCGCCCGAACCTGGCTGGCTCCTAGACTGCTCCCTCCAGTCTGTCTCCTCCTCTGCCCTGGAAATGGAATGTACGCTGTATAGGACTCACAGGATCTTAGACCACTAGAGCAGAGAGGGAGTGAAGCTGAAGGGATCGGTCTAGGAGCAAGGCGGAATCGTGGTTTGGGTGAGTTTTAAGCGAATGAAACCGCAAAACTACTCATCCACTCCCTTGTTATCTCTCGTCTTGACTATTGCAACTCCCTCCTCATTGGCCTACCTCTACACAGGCCCCTCCCCCTTCAGTCTATCATGAATGCAGCTGCTAGACTCATTCACCTAACCACCGCTCAGTTTCTGCAACCACCCTCTGCCATTCCCTGCACTGGCTTCCATCCCCCGCCCCCCTCTGCCGATCCCTGCACTAGCTTCCAATCGCCCAAAGGATAAAATTCTAAATATTAAAAGGAGAACTATGAGGTGAGTGAAAAATCAGTCAGCCTCATTGTTCGAGCCGACAAATGACAATGAAACTGTCACAGGTCGGCTCAATAGATCGGGAAGTGAGCGAACACATACCGTCGCTCGCTCACTTATCGATCCTGTCCCTGCAGAGAGCCGTGACTGTCACTCACGGCGCCCCGCAGGGATCCCCCCCCTCCCCTGTCCGATCCTCCAGCGCTGACTGGTGGAACGCATGGGGAGGGGGCGGGTACAGCTGGCTAAGCCAGCTGTCAATCACGCAGCTGGGTGGACGGACAGTAAAAACATCTTGGGGTGTCCGGGCTCTTTAAATCAGCCAACACTGAGAACCAAATACAATTAATACAAATACATGTCAGCCTGACCCGAGAGGAGCGTCTGCACAACACTGACTTCATACCGGACCAACCTGATACCAGATCTCATTCTGTATACAAAACATACATTTCTGGTAAATTACAACCTGCTGACAAATGGACGGTCCACCCAAAACTGATATGCCACTCACAGATTCAGTCGGGGGTACATTTAGCTCTTCTCTCATATATATTTATTGGGTCCCCAGCAGGGCTGCAGCTAACAATTATTTTAAACTTCAATTACTTTAAAAAAAAAAAAAAAAAATTTAAATAAAGAGATTTATTTAAAATAAAAAATACACAAATGCCGCGTTACAGACAAAGTTTACTTCAGAATAAAACGGTGTGCACATTTTTTGCAATTGCACTGCACTGGAACGCACCTCCTGTTTCTCCATCAGGTCCTCCTTTGCTGATTGACAGCAGGAAGTGGGCGGGTGCAATAGCCAGCCTGCTATTGCATTTTACAATATCTTCTAGCAGGCTGGGTATGGCTCCCAGCCTTTAGATGCAGAGGAGGAATTAGGCAGCAGCGGAGACACGAGGGGCTGAGAAGGACTGGGGTAGCAGAAGAGGTGCGGGGGAATGCAGTCACAGCGGTCTCTCTTCCCCGCTGATGCCAGCTACAGTGGTCTGTGCCCCCGCTGCCTCTGCCAATACAGGTGGGGAGCGCACCGGGGTTTGAACGGGACACAGACCGCTGCTGCCGGGACACACACACCGGAGCAGCAGAGCGGCGGCAACTAATCGAAAATCAACTAATCATGAGAATCCTCGCCGATTATAATCGATTATCTGTTGCAGCCCTAGTCCCCAGGCATTAACGAGCCTTTAACCCTTGCAGTGCAGTGTGAGGGGAGGATTTTATTACTACTTTTCTCTTTAAAGGAACTCATTCCCTTCATGAGCGTGATGATCACCTGAGGAGCAGAGCGGCGGCAATTAATCGAAAATAAACTAATCGATTATGAGAATCCTCGCCGCTTATAAATCGATTAGATGTTGCAGCCCTAGTCCCCAGGCATTAACAAGCCTTTAACCCGTGCAGAGTGAGGGGAGGATTTTATTACTACTTTTCTCTTTATAAGAACTCATTCCCTTCAGTCTTAACCAGGGGAAGCAAAATAGAAGCAGATTAAACTTCAGCTTTCATCAGAGGTCTGGTATTATTCTTTGGTCTCGTTTTTGGAGTTTGGGAGCGTGATGATCATTAATCATGTGCCACGTTTACAGAAATCTTTTGTTTCATACTTTAGGGGTGATGAGAGGGTCGAGGCTCGGCCTCCGAAACGCGTTTGCTTTGTATACAATCTATCAGAATAAAACTGTATGTGGACCATCATGGTGTGACACTGTAATTGCAGTCTTATCCATGTAGAAGTCCCCAGCCATCCACCCCCTGACAGGGGATCCAAACCCTCGCCACTCTACTGAAAACGAAAAAAAAGGCTGCCCTCACAGACCTGCATCCCGCCGTCTACGCTCTCCGCTTCTCACCATGGAGACCGGGCACTTCCGGCGCGCTGCACTGACGTCATCACAACACGCTCTGACAGGAGGGGAGGGGCCACGGAGTCCCCGTGAGGAAGAACGGTGACCACGCCTCCAGAGCGGAGAGCCCCGGACAGAGTGGGCGGGGAGAGCCGGGCATGGCGGAGAAAGCCGACAATGAGGTAGAGGAGAGCCCCCGCCCGGGGAGAAGTGTGTGTGGTGTCTGTGTGTCCTTATACCCCCCCAACCTGGACTGTATCACCCCCAAACCAAGTTATATCACCCCAACTGAGGCTGTATCGTCCCACACTTCCCCTCCACACTGGGGCTGTATCACCCCCAAGGCCTCCCAACCGAAGTTTTATCACCCGAATTGGGGCTCTAGCAATATCCTCTACACTAGGAAATGTATCACCCCAATTCTCTCTAATTGGGACTGTATCTTCCTAATACCCTTCATCTTGAGTTAGATTATTGAAATACCCCCCAAACTGGGGCTGTACTACCTTAATACCCCCAACCTGAGTTATATCACCCCAATACCTCCCAAATTAGGGCTATACTACCCAAAAATTCCCCAACTTGAACTATTATCACTTCTATGCCCACCACCTCCACCACCAAAGCTTTATCACCCCGATACCCCTAACCTGGTCAGTACTACTCCAATACCTCCCAAATGGGGATATACTAACCCAGTACCCAACAACTGGGGTTATATCACCCTAATACCCCTCAAATGGGGGCTTTATCACCATAAAATGCCCCAACTGGGTGACACTACCCTGTTATCCCCCCAACTTGGGTTTTATTACCCCAATACTCCCAAATCAGAGCTAAATTGCCCCAGTACCCCCAGCCAAGTCTATACTGCCCCAATAACCCTCATTTTGGGGCTGTATGACCCCAGTACTCCACAGCCAAGGCTACCTGTATACCCCTCAACTAGGGCTATATTATAAAAGTACACCCCACAACAAGGTTTTGTCAGTCCAGTACCCCCAGATTGTGACTCTACTACCCCAGTATACCCCCCCAAGGGCCGTACCACCCCAACTATCCTCATCAATAGGACTGTTCAGACGGTTTCGGCAGGTGCGCTGTAGTCCTGTAAAGTGAGAATGTTTCAGAAATAAGTGTTCATAGTTTATTTTTATCGCTGAACAAAATGGAAAATTAACGAAGAGAAATCCAAATCTAATCCGCCATTTTTCTGCGGCCTTGCGGCCAAAAAGCCGTACCACCGACGCGGGAGCAAGGCTAAGCGCCTCAACTGTGCACGAAAACATAGGAACTGGGGGTGCAGAAAAATGTCACCAGCTGCTCTGGACTGATGAGTCACGATGTAAAATATTTGGCTGTAGCCGGAGGCAGTTTGTTTGGTGGAGAGCGGTACAATGATGAGCGTCTGCAGCAACTGTGAAGCATGACGGAGGTTCCTTGCAAGTCTGCTCCTGGAAGTTATAGTTTGGCTCCCACAGGGCCCAGATCTCACCATCATGGAGTCCTGGAAGTTATGGTTTGGCCCCCACAGGGCCCGGATCTCACCATCATGGAGTCATGGAAGTTATGGTTTGGCCCCCACAGGGCCCGGATCTCACCATCATGGAGTCTGTCTGGGATCACATGAAGAGACGTAAGGATTGGAGGCGGCCGACATCCTCAGATGTACCGAGACCAACCTACCTGCCAAGTTCCTTCATCACCTGTGTGCAAGTAATGGGGGGTCACCCGAAATATTGACTGGAAGAAGGCAAAGGGGGGTCACCCCAAATATTGACTGCAAGAAGGCAAAGGGGGGAGGGTAACCCCAAATATTGATTGGAAAAAGGCAAAGGGGGGGTCACCCCAAATATTGATTGGAAGAAGGCAAAGGGGGGTCACCCGAAATATTGACTGGAAGAAGGCAAAGGGGTGGTCACCCGAAATATTGACTGCAAGAAGGCAAAGGGGGGAGGGTAACCCCAAATATTGATTGGAAGAAGGCAAAGGGGGGTTACCCCAAATATTGATTGGAAGAAGGCAAAGGGGGGGTCACCCCAAATATTGATTGGAAGAAGGCAAAGGGGGGGTCACTCCAAATACTGACTGGAAGAAGACAAAGGGGGGTCACCCCAAATATTGACTGGAAGAAAGCAAAAGAGAGGGGGTCACCCCAAATATTGATTGGTTTTGGATTTCTCTTCTGTTCATTTACTTTCCATTTTGTTAATTGATAAAAATAAACTATGATCACTTTTATTTCTCACTTTACAGCATTACAGCGCACTTTCCGAAAAGGTCTGCACAGTATATCACCTCAATGCCCCCCAGCCAAGGCTTCACTAGCCCAAATACCCCCAGCTGTTGCTATATCACCCCAATACCCTCTAGTCAGGGTGTGATATCACCCTCAGTCAGGTGGGTGTCACCAGGTGTGGCCACCACGCACGTTTTATGGCATGCGCGGTCATGTACTTTACTGCTGGAGGCCATCTTGGTGATGGACACCGGCAAAGAGAGGAGGGGATATTGACTTGGTGGGATCAGGTATGCCATCCCCCCTCCCCCTCTTGTGCCGCTGTTGGGCTCTTATGACCAAGTGCCCGACTTAGGGGGTGACACCAAAATGACATCCCCCTCTGATGGTGTCACCCGATGTGTGACGCCACTTAGTGGGAGGTTTATAGGAAAATTTGAGGTTGTCACAATAATTCAGAGCTCCGGGGAAAATGATTATTAACCCTTGCAGTGGGGTTACCCCCCTCGTACTGCAAGGTGTAACTGGTTGTTTTGGTCTATGGCGGAAAATAGTTATACTCATCCGATCCTCCAACCGGCTGTCTGTCACAGATCTTCCTCCAGCCTGTTTTTTCCTCCACTGCAGCAATGGTAAGTCCCTCTGTGTCGTTAGGCCCCATACACTGTGTATAGAACATGATGACTCGGGGACCTTAGACCACTGCAGCGGAGGAGGGGGGACAGGCTGGAAGGGACTGGTTTCAGAGCAAGCCAGCTCTGGGGATCGGATGAGTATAATTTTTTACCTTTTAATCAGTGGCGTCACAAGGGGGGTGCGGCCCGAACCCGCGTGCCACCATTGGAGGGGTGACACCAAAATGACTTAGTCATTTTGGTGTCACCCCCCTCTGAAAAGTCATGGACCGAACGCCCGACAGTATCAGGAGAGAGGAGGGGATCCGGCGGCATACCTTATCCCGCCGGGTGACTGTCCCCTCCTCTCTCTGATGGCGTCCATCACCAAGATGTCCGCCGGCAGGTACCAGATACTGCCGCGCGTGCACGATGACGTCACGCGCATGTGCAGCGATGTCTCGGCGAGGTGACACTCGGTTACCGCTCCGGGTGTCACCCAGCCTCGGGACGCCCCTGCCTTTTAATATCTCTTTTTGTATCATATGGTACCTTTTTTAAAGGTCCGTATTTTGAATCACATGACCGGCTTTGCAGGTGAGAGGTTTGTCATGTACACTTCTATAGAGGAGGGTCACCTCGGGAGCTCTGCCACCATAGTCCTCTGTGGATCTGCCCTAAGTGTGTGCTGTTATCTCTCATTACTGATATTTATTGATATGACCCCTGATTAATGGTTAATGATTCTCAGTAGAAGAATTGGGTACAAAGTACTGATGGGGAGCGGAGAGTGTGTACAGAGCAGAGTGACTTCATCGGGGAACAGAGGGCGATGGCGCAAGTTCTCTACATTGGCCCCCGCACACCCGGAACATCTCTGAATGAGCTGACAAACATTGTGAATGAGTGATAGAAAGGAGAGATAATAACTGCAATGATTCTCCAACTTCCTCTAATGTAACCTGAAAGATATTTGTTGCTGTACAAAGGTCAGATGAGTCAAAGCAACGGCGCCGACCCCAAAATCATCCGAATAACGTAACTGCAAAATGTTATCATCGTCTGTTCACGTAAAGCGACCTTTACCCCCCTTTGAGTAAAAGTCACATCAGCATATCAGCTCTGTATAATGATATGAAATCATCTGACATTCATTTGCTGAACAAACACATTTTAATTTTATTTGCAATTATTGTTTTTCTACTTCCTGGTCCTCTTGGGAATTAGTAATGTAATCGGGTCTTGTCTCCGCCCCCTCCTGTAATAAAGACCGCTCACTGCTGCTCTCTCTCCTTGTGCAGAGTGACTGGTCTTGTCTCCGCGCCCCCCCTTCCTTTAATAAAGACCACTCACTACTGCTCTCTCTCCTTGTGCAGGGGGACTGGTCTTGTCTCCGCCCCCCCTCCTGTAATAAAGACTAGTCACTACTGCTCTCTCTCTTTGTGCAGGGTGACTGGTCTTGTCTCCGCCCCCTCCTGTAATAAAGACTAGTCACTGCTGCTCTCTCCTTGTGCAGGGTGACTGGTCTTGTCTCCGCCCCCTCCTGTTTTTGTCTGCAGGTAGCCTGTAGTGGGTGAAGCTACTGAGTCCCTCCCACGGTCTCTGCACGGGTTATGTGCAGCACAGTGATAGTATCTGCTGATTTTTCAAGGCAATATCTGAGTCTGATGCACACAAAGTTAATTTTTATCCTTTGTGGCTATTGAGGAAGATATGTAAATGAAGGTGTTTGTTTACATAGTACACATTATATAGAACGCAGTGGAGAGAAGCGCGGTCACTGACCTGACTGTTGCCCTGCAGGGGTTCCTGGGTCCTGACCAGCTGGACACAGTTGTACACCTATGAGCAGGTTAAGACCGTTGGTATATATGTCCTTCAAGTGCATATTTAGCTAAAGTTCAGATTTAAAAATTATTAAGTACAGAAGACGCTTGGGATGACGTTTGATCCTGGAGGGAGAGATTCTCCTGCACACAAGTGACTTCCTGTCCGTAAACATGTTTATCAAGTCTCATCTCTTCCCCTGGCAGGGTGTCATAGAAGGAGTGCTGGCATGTGCCATGTCATTGTGCTCTGGGAGAGTCGGCTGAGTTCAGCCAGGTAGGCGCTCGAGTTACCCACATCCTGCTCAATGTTTTGTGTCAGGACTTGGCAAGAGTTCAGCACGCTGAGGCCAATGGACCGGGCATGGGAAGGGGTTTGTAACACAATCATCTATACCTGCACAACAGCAATACTCCAATGTCCTTCTAGAAAATTGCAGCCTTCCCTTACCGTCTGTGGTGTCCCCATCCCTCGCAAGGTGGCGTCCCCATCCCTCGCAAGGTGGTGTCCCCATCCCTCGCAAGGTGGCGTCCCCCATCCCTCGCAAGGTGGCGTCCCCCATCCCTCGCAAGGTGGCGTCCCCCATCCCTCGCAAAGTGGTGTCCCCATCCCTCGCAAGGTGGTGTCCCCATCCCTCGCAAGGTGGTGTCCCCATCCTTGAGTTGCCACTAATTTTAGAATAACCATCCTTATTTCTCTCCAAGGATCGGATTCGGCGCTCTACCAACTAGACATGTGCCATTCGTGTCATTCGGAATCAAAATTCGGATTATTTTCCCAAAATTCGGACACGTCCGAATTTCCGAATCCCACTGCATCCGAATGTGTCCGAATCTGAATTTCTATTTCCGAATTTCGGATCGCGTCTGAATTTAATTCAAGAATGAAACTGAATTGGACATGTGACTTTTTTGGCCAATCAGATGTGTTTTTTGGTTTAATGCTTCCGAATGGGTCTGAACACGAATTTTCGATACGGCAACATGGGAGCCATATACATATATTACTAAAGCTGAAGCTTCCAGACCCCAATGCAATTCGGAAATTCGGGTCTGGGAGCCTCAGCTTCAGTATACATATCTCTATATGGTTTTCTGTTTTACTCGCAACGAATATTCGTAAACTCATCCGAAACTAACGAAAATTTGGATTTTGTCCGAAACCCGAACCGAATTGAATTTCGGATCCGAATTCCGAAATATCCGAACCAAATGTTTCCGCAGCTTACCACCGAAGCGCCAATGTTTTCAGCCCATGGGGACCTCATGTACATAATCACATCCAATATGATCACCGATGAGTTTTGCAGCGAGGCTCCGAAATGACAGTAAATGTTTTGTCTTTTGTTATACTTTACAATGAAAAAAGGAAACAAAAATATTTTTGGGTGAGCCCCAGTACTAGATGAACAGATAATTAATAATTAGAAATGTGGACGGCGGATTTTACTATGAAAGTTCACACAAGGACAAGGACACGGACTCGAGGAAAACATCGACGTTCAGTGTGTCCTGATAC
>NW_017306798.1:827921-840958 GCF_000935625.1 Nanorana parkeri | reverse complement strand
CTTCCACATTCTTTACATTCTTCACATTCACTTTTCCCATTTCTTCGTTTCAGTATTTTTTTGCACATGTTGTTATAATATTGTAACGTATATCGTGAGCCATGTTTATAAGCAGTCTGACCTTACAGCGAATAGATTGAATAGGAATGTCTGAAATTTGCTTTCTAATAAAGTCTTTTTTTTTAAAGTTTTGGATGGAGTGGAAAGGGATTAGAACCCTTGTCAGGTTTTTATTGCTTCAGGGCTGCACCCCTCCCTCCTTTCCTTCCTTCCTTCCTAGCTCCTCTTACCTGCACACATGGCCTCGTCTGCCGCCGGACCGGCCAGGAGTGACGTCACTTCCGGTCAGTCCGACATCAGACGAGCAGCGTCGCTGATGGGGCCCTAGCTTGTCTCAAAGCCACTGGAGCTGCAATGCTGGGGCCATGTGCTGCTAGCCCGCCTCCTCGCCCTTCACTGTCGGCCGATAGTCATGTAAGGGACCCGGGCGGGCCCCCTAGGCTGCCCGGGCCCCTTACATGAGTATCTGCCCTGCCCGAGGGGGAGATTCACCATAACTGTCTTAAAAGAGTGAAAAAGTCCCGAAGGGGAACTGTAACCTGTGAGATTATCATTGTGAAGTGATAATAAATGGGTTATATTCATCCCAAGCAAAAATATAAATACACGAGTTAATGTTAAAGTGTATCTAATGTATCCAATTTAAAAGTGTAGCAAAATGTATCTAATATTAAGTACTAAGATACCAAGTGTATCCAGTGTCAAGAGGAGTAATGCAAATATCAAAATGCTTTGCTGGGTGGGTGTCAGTCTGGAGGAGTGGGCATTCCTAGGCAGGTTGGATTTGCATACAGACAACCCTAGGTACTGCCCACATGTGATGGTGAGCCTCTGTTCTATCAAAGTTTGTGACTCTGTTGGAATGCGTGACCCGCCACGTGGTCACTCATTTCAACGTAACACCGTCCACTTTTTCGGCGGTGGAATATGTGACCGCCAATAGGTCTAGAATTCCAACGCTTTCTCACCTGTTCCAGGGCAGATCGTCATCGCGGATCGAATGTGCAGGAGAACCGTTCTGCCTTGGAACAGCTGACCGGTCTTGAAATGTCACTTCTGTTCGACTTTGTGGAATGTGAGATTGAAGTCACAAATTCACATTTCAGGACCGATCAGCTGTTCCAGGGTAGATCGCTTCTCCTGCACATACAAGCCGCGATGCCGGTCTGCCCTGGAACGGGTGAGAATGCGTTGAAATTATTGACTTATTGGCGGTCACATATTCCACTGTCGAAAAACTGGGCGGGATTACGTTAAAATGTGTGACCACGTGACTGGGTCACACATTCTAACGCAGTCACAAACTTTGATCGAACACCTCCATGATGGCAAGAACTGAAACCAATGAATGAAAGGGGCGGGGCCAGTGATATCAGAGGAAGCCATTCCAGTCCAGGAGAGGAGCCGGTACAACTGGGCAAGACTGGAGTTCAGTCGTACCAACTACTATTATATCAGCACATGGATAAATGAGAACTTGTAATCCTTCATCAATAATTTATTATTATTAATTTGTATTTCACCGCTCAGTGATGACATAACGGTCTCCCTGCCGTGCGTCTCGCTGTAATGGAATCGATTTGCACTTCAGTTTGGAATCGGTCAGTTGATCACAGCTATGTCTATTAGGTAAATTTATACTATAGAGAGCAGTGTTCATCATTGAGGAAATCATTCCCAGGTCATTCTAACGGTGCTGTTAAGTGATGAAATATTGTCTGGTGTTTTATGGGCCAGTACTGAACAGAAATCTAATATTCATTTAGACGTTTAATCAAATGTTTTAATTGTTCAGGTGGAAGAAGCCGGGCAGGTGTTCCTGCTCATGAAGAAGGATTATCGGATCTCCCGCAACGTTCGCCTGGCTTGGTTCCTGTCAAACCTCTATCAATCCATCTCATCCGTTCCCGAATCAGAGCTGGTATGTACCCACTATCATTTTTTTTTCCCTCCCCCATTGGTAACTAGTTCAGCTCTCACCGCTGTACACACCCTATGGAGCAGAGCAATTTTATTTTTACTTAAAGGAGAAGTATTGGGAGAGTAAAATATACTCTTCCCAATACTTGGAGTCGGCCTGGGACACTGCAGCTGTTACATGCCGGTGTTCTATCGAAAGCTGCAACTCATCGAAATCTCGAACTACCCCTCTTCCGGTGCTCAAAAAGACTGAATCTCTGTACAGTTGCGATGCGCATGCGCGCATAGCGTTTTCAGAATACTCGTCGAGTTTGCCACCTGCTGAATATTGTTAAAATGCAGCCGCACAGAAGCTCCGCCAGTCTTTGTGTTTTGCAGTCTAAAGCCGTCTGGTCGAAATCTCCAACTTGCAAGTACCCGACAGTGAGGTAGTTAGAGATTTCGATGAGTTGGAGCTCTCGATAGAACACCTGCTCTTTATACCAAGAGCTCACACCTTCTCCCTGCAGATAGTGGTAACTATCAATCACCACTCCCCATAGGGATTCCACAGGGGGCAGGCACAGTTGGATCTAGAGAGGCACAACCAGCTTTCAGTCAGGCAGCCGGGTGGATCCCAGTAATATTATCAGGATTCTTCCCCGCTGCAGTTCAGCTCTGTTCTATCAGCAGATGTAGGGAAGTAGCCCGCTAGATGCTGACTTTGGATCACTTGAGTACATTAGTATATACTGCTGTGACCCAAAAGAGAAGTAATATCAAGGAAAATATTTGACTTTACTTCTCTGTTAGCATAACAAAGTAATACATGGTTCTTTTTTTTTTTTTTTTTTTTCTAGTGACATTGACACTGAAAAAAAATGTTAATATAAATGTTTAAAAAAAAATAGAGAACAACGTTACTTTGTATCTCTCTATCTCCCTCTGATCAATGTTTATAAACAATGTTACTTTGTATCTCTCTATCTCCCTCTGATCAATGTTTATAAACAATGTTACTTTGTATCTTTTTTTTTTTTTTCTTTTTCTAGTGACATTGACACTGAAAAAAAATGTTAATATAAATGTTTAAAAAAAAATAGAGAACAACGTTACTTTGTATCTCTCTATCTCCCTCTGATCAATGTTTATAAACAATGTTACTTTGTATCTCTCTATCTCCCTCTGATCAATGTTTATAAACAATGTTACTTTGTATCTCTCTATCTCCCTCTGATCAGTGTTTATAAACAATGTTACTTTGTATCTCTCTCGCCCTCTGATCAATGTTTATAAACAATGTTACTTTGTATCTCTCTATCTCCCCTCTGAACAATGTGTATTTACAACCCTGCCTGTGGTCCAGTAGTTGCTACATGTGGGTTAGGGCAAGCTTTCTAATGGTGATAGCAGTGGGCCTTGCTGGCTAAATAAGCATCGCACAGGCAGAAGCCCATTGGATAGTGTGACGGGGCAGAAGAGCAATTGGGAGACAGGAACAGAGCATTGTCACTCTGTAACAGAAAGGTCCTCAACAAGGACCTTCATGGTGGGATCACCAGGGATTATTTCAATAAAATATGTAAATTTGAAAAAGCTGGAAGATACTTTTGGCATTACATTAACACTAAATTTTCATGATTTGTTTAAAAATGTTCAACCTAATATAAGGCTTTACCATTGTTTTCATTTCTTAGGGCTTACACGACGATGAACTAGAAGTGGTCAGCGTTATACCTCATGGATGGCAACCCGATGAGCCTGTCCGACCTGGTCCTTTCCTTCTTGTGCCATCAACATGGGTGACTTTTCTGGCACGTCAGTACCGATTTGTCATCGAGTTGGATCTCAGTCCTTCTACTGGAATTGTGGTAATGTCATGAATATAGCCCATCTCTTGTACATCTGTTTTATTAACTGTATTATTTAATAATAAATCTGTAAATGCTTCTTTATCTTGCATCATTCCCACTGTAAACGGTGCACTTTAAAACAAAGGCCTTTTATACTTTTAGCTTCCCTACCTGACCTAACCAAACTCCCCCTTTCTCTCCTCGGATGCATTCATACCTCAATCATAGGCGGCTCCACTGTTTCTGTACACCAAGCACTACAATTCTTGAGTGTCTTGGTCATGTCTGCTCATTACAGCTCCATAGACATTGATTGGGCTTTGTCCTGGCCATCTCTTGGCATGGCCCCATGGATGTCTATGGACCTGTAATGAGCAGCTGCAACTGAGACAGTCAAGACTTCCAGCACTAGATGCAAACAAACAGTAGTGCCATGGCCTTCAGATTTAGGTAAGTATGCAGGAGAGGGTGGATTGGATTAGGTTAGGTCAGGGAATATACTTTTCTCCATTGCACTGGTTGCAGGAGATCCGGAGTGATTTATGCATCATGTGCACCCTCTCCTGCCAGCAGCTCTGATAGCTTCATATTACATGGACTAGCGTTGGGTTGTTGTTTCTGTGAGAGGTGTAAATTGAGGTGAACCTCAGAATATGAGATCCTTAAAAGAGAACTATGGGGTAAATGTTTTTCCAAGGGTCACGGGAGACATATACTAGCGTCCTCCCGTGACCCAAAGCTCAGTATATCGCGAGCTACAGCTCGTGGTATACTGAGACTGCCGCAGCCGGGACAGATCCCAACATTACTGTCGAGATCCACCCAGCTGCGCGAGTGACAGCGGGCTCTGCCTATCTAGAGGCAGAGGCAGCTGTACCCCGCCGTCTCCCCTGTCAGTTCCTCCAGTCAGCGCTGGAGGATCGGAGCGGTGGGGGGTAATCCCTGTGTGGAGTAGTGACTGACAGTCACCACTCTCTGCAGGGAGATGATCGAGAAGTGAGCGAGCGACGGTATGTGATCGCTCACTTCCCGATCTATTGAGCAGACGACAGTTTAATTGTCACGCGTCGGCTTGAACTATGAGGATGAGTGATTTTCACTCAACCTCATAGTTCTCCTTTAATCTTCAGGAAAAAGCAAGCATGTAGGCTTATAGAGAGCACCAAGGTATATTGACGATATTCCAGATATAGGTTATTTTTTAACTTCATCCTAGAGTTCAAAATAGCACATTGTGAGCAAGTTAAATAAAAAAAAAACTAAAACATGGAGAACCTGCACCACTAATAAAGCTAATTAAACATTGAGGGTTTAGTTATACTTAAATACAGTGCTTCCCTTTAGAAGTAGAGAGCCCTTCAAACAACATGTTTGTAAATAATAGATCAATAAAATGTCTTATTGTTTCCTGCTCAGCCCAATGCTGTGTCCTTGATTTCTTTTCAGTCTCCTCCCTAATGACCTGTCTCTTCCTCTTAACCACAGGATGACTCCACAGAAGAAATCATCTTTGATGAGATATTCCATTCCCTGTCACGCTGTCTGCTCGGCCTTCTTAGGCCATTCCTCATC
This sequence comes from Nanorana parkeri, assembly GCF_000935625.1. NCBI lineage: Eukaryota > Metazoa > Chordata > Amphibia > Anura > Dicroglossidae > Nanorana > Nanorana parkeri. The sequence continues at coordinate 835,574 of NW_017306798.1, read as the reverse complement.
CCCGGGTCCAATGTGGTTTTCAAGCCAGAAATCTATGTTACAATTCAGGCCTATTCTTCTATCATCGGTCTGCAGAGTCATCAGGTAACAGTTATGGACTGCATCACCAGCGTGTGCCCATCGAACATGATATTATCTCTTAATGCCGCACTCAAGCTGTTGTGAAACTGCTGAGACTTGTAGTTCCCCGGCAGCTGAAGGTGTGCAGTTTCTGTATAGTAGGCTCTAGCTGCTCTGTTCCTTCTGCAGGTCCTGGTCCAGGGTTGTCGCCTGGAGGAGCAGAAGCTGCCGGGCTTTCTCCAGCACGTCCACCAGCAGCTGGGCGCCTTTGAGAACAAGATTGCGGAGATGCTCCAGCAGCAGTATCGACCTCATACTCAGGTGGGCATAAAACCACACCAAGGGGAAATATTTAGTCAAGGGAGCTTGCAGCTTGTACCATGTTGTAACTTGCAGGATAGAGAACTCCAAAAACAATAGTAGGAGAGGAAAAAAGAGGACAAAAGTCCCAGGAGAGATCCGACTAAGTGTAGTGGTTTCAAATTAAGAATGAGGCAGATCAAGTAGGTAATCCATAACACAGACTAGAGGCCACCACCTAAAACTGGTGGAGAAAAGATTTAACTACAATGGGCGTAGGGGCTTTTTTTCAGTTAGAGTGGTTAGGGTCTGGAACTCACTGCCACAAGCAGTGGTATCAGCTGAGAGTGTTGAGTCATTCGAAAAGCATTTAGATTCCTTTCTCAGAGACCGTAACATACAGGGGTACAGGTACTTTTAAAGGAGAACTATGGGGTTAAGGCTTTTCCCCATAGTTCTGCTTAGGGTAACGGGAGGACACAAACTAGCGTCCTCCAGTCACCCTAAGCTCAGTACACTGTGAGCTACAGCTCCCTATATACTGAGACGCCACAGCTGAAGCGGATCCCGACAATTATGCCTGGATCCGCCCAGCTGCGTGACTGACAGCTGGCTCTGCCTATCTAGAGGCTGTGTGAGTGACAGCTGGCTCTGCCTATCTAGAGGCAGAGCCAGCTGTACCCGCCCCCTCCCCTGTCCATTCCGCCAGTCAGCGCTGGCGGATCGGAGCAGGGAGGGGTGAATCCAGCCCCTCCCCTGTCACGGCAGAGAGCTGTGACAGGATCGAGAAGTGAGCGAACGCCGTTATGTGTTCGCTCACTTCCCGATCTACTGAGCCGACCTGTTACAGTCTCATTATCACAGGTCGGCTAGAACTATGAGGTGAGTGAAAAATCACTCGCCTCATAGTTCTCCTTTAAAAACTAGACCACACAGGGACTTGTGTACACACACAAACACACACACATGCACAATCACATACAGACACGCAATAGGTTGAACTTGATGGACCTGTGTCTTTATTCAACCTCAAATACTATGTAACATATTTTCTAAACAGCCACACGTTGTGAATTGCAAAAAAAAGGTGCATGTACGTTTGTTCTGCGATTGCCGCGCGGATGTCACCCTATTGAAATAAATGGGGCCGAGCGGCAATCGCTGCCTGCATTGTGCAGGACCGTGCAATCCCTGATCGCGGAGGTCTGCACCAGGCCTGACAGTGGCACTCCCGTGAGCAGGAGATTCATCCATCCACACTATTTAGCATGGATGGGGACACCTGTTATGTTTTTTCTTTTAGCCCACAGAATTAAAAAAATATAACAGTGTATAGCCAACTTAAGCACTTTCAGTCCAGGAGAGGAGCCTGCACAGCTGTGCGAGACTAAGGGAAGGTCAGAGTTCAGCTGTAAGTCAAAAGAACAAGGACTTTGGTGCTAAGACTTTAAAGGAGAACTATGAGATGAGTGATTTCCACTCACCTCATAGTTCTAGCCGACCTGTGACAAGGAGACTGTCACAGGTCGGCTCAGTAGATCGGGAGGTGAGCGAACACATACCGGCGCTCGCTCACCTCTTGATCCTGTCACGGCTCTCTGCCATGACAGGGGAGGGGCTGGATTCTCCTCTCCCCGCTCCGATCTGCCAGCGCTTACTGGCGGAACGAACAGGGGAGGGGGCGGGTACAGCTGGCTCTGCCTTTAGATAGGCAGAGCCAGCTGTCACTCACGCAGCTGGGCGGATCTCAACGTCGATGTCGGGATCCGCTCCGCCTGCGGCGTCTCAGTATACCGCAAGCTGTAGTTCGCGGTATACTGAGCTTAGGGTAACGGGAGGACGCTAGTTTGTGTCCTCCCGTTGCCCTAAGGAGAACTATGGGGGAAAACACTGACCCCATAGTTCTCCTTTAAGTTATAGGGAATGATGACCATTTTTTGGATTGAGCAGTTAATAAATTGGGCGCATGTATAAACTGAGCCCAGATGGTTTTGTCTTGCCAGGACTGCCTACCTCAATATGCAAACCAACAGCCAGGCAAAAAGATGGGTGTTTCCATGGTGACGGCTGATATCGGGCTGGTTAGTATGATCCGGCAGGGTATCCTGGCTTTACAGCTGCTGCCGGCCAACTCCAACGCGGGTGAGCCAAGTCTGTTCCCTTTGGGGACTTTCTGTAACATTTCTTTAAAATTTACATGTAAATGGTTTTCCCCAAAAACCCAGATTTATGTTTTCCTGTGAATTGCGCAGGCATCATTGTAATCACAGACGGCGTCACCAGCGTCCCAGATATCGCAGTGTGCGAAACGTTGCTGAACCAGCTGCGCAGTGGCACCATCGCTTGCTCCTTTGTTCAGGTAAATGGAATCGCTTTTCTGTGGCTCTTGCTTCTCGGGGGTCCACAGATGACGTTCTAATTTCACCAATCTCATTGCAGGTTGGCGGGGTATATTCCTATGACTGCAGCTTTGGCTATGTCCCGAACGTAGAGCTGATGAAGTTCATCGGCATGGCGACCTTAGGATCCTACCTCTCCTCTTGTCCCGAACTGGAGAGCGGACAGACGGACATGAACGTCTATCACAAGGCGTTCTTACCGTATTCTTTCATGCGCACAGGCGAGGCGCTGAATCCAGAGTACTACTGTGGTGAGAGACTCTTTGAAATAATTCTGATCCTTAGATTTATGCACCATTATGAGGAATACCTGCCGTGTTTAAAGCTGAACACCGGAGTTGTTTTCAATCTATAACAATAATTACTGGCCCCATGTACATTTTAAATGTAATTTTTTTTAATTACTCTTCTTTTTTTTTAAATCAAGTACCTTAGAAAAATCAATGATGCTATAGTTTGCAAACAGAAAGAACAGAAATACCTGGGCACCTGGAGGAGGTATCAGGGAGGTGTCAACCTTCCAGCACCAATGGAAAAAACTTCAATTCCCATCATTCAATGAGAATTGTAGCTTTCTATTGTTGTTAGTGCGGGTGGGTTTCCGGCAGGTATGAGTGGGCTTGATTGATCAGGAGTCTCCTGGCTTGTCAGTCAAGGTGTAACTTCATGGTGGACAGGACAGATCAGGAGTCTCCTGGCCTGTTAGTCAAGGTGTGACTTCATGGTGGACAGGACAGATCAGGAGTCTCCTGGCCTGTTAGTCAAGGTGTGACTTCATGGTGGACAGGTCAGATCAGGAGTCTCCTGGCCTGTCAGTCAAGGTATGGTTTCATGGTGGACGGGACAGATCAGGAGTCTCCTGGCCTGTCAGTCAAGGTGTGACTTCATGGTGGACAGGACAGATCAGGAGTCTCCTGGCCTGTCAGATTTCATGGTGGACGGGTCAGATCAGGAGTCTCCTGGCTTGTCAGTCAAGGTGTGACTTCATAGTGGACAGGACAGATCAGGAGTCTCCTGGCCTGTCAGATTTCATGGTGGACGGGACAGATCAGGAGTCTCCTGGCCTGTCAGATTTCATGGTGGACGGGACAGATCAGGAGTCTCCTGGCCTGTCAGTCAAGGTATGGTTTCATGGTGGATGGGACAGATCAGGAGTATTCGGGCCTGTCAGTCAAGGTGTGATTTCATGGTGGACGTGTCAGATCAGGAGTCTCCTGGCCTGTCAGTCAAGGTGTGATTTCATGGTGGACAGGACAGATCAGGAGTCTCCTGGCCTGTCAGTCAAGGTATGATTTCATGGTGGACGGGACAGATCAGCAGTCTCCTGGCCTGTCAGTCAAGGTGTGATTTCATGGTGGACGGGACAGATAAGGAGTCTCCTGGCCTGTCAGTCAAGGTGTGACTTCATTGTGGACGGGACAGATAAGGAGTCTCCAGCCTGTCAATCAAGTTAGGCAGTGACGCTGGGCTGGACAAACTGGGAGTCTGAGATGCCCGGGTTCCCAAAATAACATGGGAGAAGTTGCAAGATTAATAGCCTGAGGAAGGAGAGGGCACAGCAGCCACTGGTCTTGTATACAGGATATTGAGTCCTCATTTGCCAGGTTTCGGGGAGCATTACGTTGCAAAAGAAGACCACAATTGAGGACGGGAAGAAATTACAATTTTTAAAAATGCTGAAAAGTTTCTGCCCAGAGTTTAGCTTCAACTTATAATTGGATTGTGCCTAGTATTATAAAGTGTTTCATGATAGGCTAATGTAAGCCAACATTAAGGGGCCTATTTATTGATGACGCTATTGGCTGGACATCGCAGTGTTTACTCCACACCGCAGCTTGCATTTTATTTGCACTCCGCGATGTGGAGCTTGCGGCGCTCCTCGCAGTTCTCTCTGCTTACCGCTGCAGAGGAACTTATGCTTTTGGAGGAGGAATAGTCATATGGCTCTGACAGGTCTTGTGACCAGGTTCTTCTCCCAGCCCTTTATTTGAATGGAGCTTTGTTTGCTTCAAAGTCCCAAAGCAGGCATAGCGTTGTGTAGCAGATTTGCACTGCAACCAATCAGCTTCTATCTCTCATTTTCAAATCTGGACTGGGCAAACTGAAGAGAGATGCTGATTGGTTGCCGTGGGCAACTGCTCCAGTTTCTGTCTGCTCCAATTTTGATAAATTCCCCCCAATGTGTAATTTATACACTTGATTTATCTACTTTTTATTCCACAGGATCACAGCACAAGTTATTCAATGAACACCTGGTATCAGCCAGCAGTAACCCAGCACTCGCCACGCGTCGGAGAAAGCACGCAGAGAAGGAAGTGCATGCGGACATTATCAGCGTGGTCTCTGTGCGGCTCAGGGAAGGATACAGCATTCGGGAGATTCGCATTACTAAAGGTGATTCCACAACGACCGTTGTTCAGTCTCTGCAGGACCCATTGTAACTCGCTCTGTGCATATATCATCTGTGAGACTTGAGTCAGTTTAATGCTCAACTTTTTTTTTATACTACCTCATGTTCTGGCTGTGGGGGGCCCTCAGTGATGAGGTCAGTGCTGCTCTCTACATCATGGTATGTGAATGCACGGCGCTGTGGTGACACCCTCTCCGGGGGCAGGTCCATGACACCCTGCACTTCACAGTATGTCCTCTGGGTTGAATGAGGCTGGACGGTATGGCTTTGGTAAAAGCCCCCCTTAGTGTTGGTCCTCATACTAGTTCTACATGAATAATTCACTTGATGTTGTTTCTACAGCTATGCTGGAGGTAAAACTAGTGCTACTCTGGAAGCACAACATGCGTGTTGAGTACCTGGCAATGGCCCCATGGCCCCTGGACCCCTCCAAGCGCAGCACCAGGGTAGAGGTAGTCATGGAAGGGAGTTATGACATACTACATGATATCAGCTGCACACTGAAGAAGCCCATCACCAGCATGTACAGAACCAGCGTGATCCGGAGATTCTGGAACACCTTACAGAGGTACAGTGCCATATTGTATCATGTTGTTAGCTTATTTTGGAACATGTTGTTGGATGGTTTAAAAGACCTGTTGTGATCATGAATTTCCCCCTAATGCATCGCCAGTCACAATTGGTCTATTTGCTGACCCCACGCCAGTATTTACACTACATTGTATTCTCAGTGGATTGCCCTCTGAGTGGCTCCAAACTCGCCCCTGGGATGGACTACAATCACAATACAAATGAGTAAACTAAACATGAGATTGTAGTCCATCCCGGGAGTGAGCTTGGAGCGGTGACTACTTTACAACACACACAGGGACCATGGGGAACAAAAGTAGCCCCCCTCCAGAAGGAAGCACAGTGTCGGCACCAATTCAGAGATGATTGGAGGATCTACAGCCGAGTGATACACAAATAAGATACATTGTTGTTCATAGTTAAAGGAGAATTATGAGGCGAGTGATTTTCACTCAGCCTCCTAATCTGAGCCGACCTGTGACAATGAAACTGTCACATGTCGGCCCAGTTGATCAGGAAGTGAGCGAACACATACCATCGCTCGCTCACTTCTTGATCTATCCGTGCAGAGAGCCGTGACTGTCACTCACGGCTCCCTGCAGATATTCCTCCCCTCCCCTGTCCGATCCTCACATACCGCCGTTCACTCCCTCCCGATCCTGTCACGGCTCTGGATTCCCCCCTCCCCGCTCCTATCCTCCAGCGCTGACTGGTGCAACAAACGGGGGAGGGGGAGGGGGCGGGTACAGCTGGCTCTGCCTCTAGATAGGGAGAGCCAGCTGTCAGTCACGCAGCTCGGCGGATCCAGACATAATTGTCGGGATCCGTTCCAGCTGCGGTGTCTCAGTATACCGCGAGCTGTAGCTCTCCTATATACTGAGCTTAGGGTGACGGAGAGGACGCTAGTTTGTGTCCTCCCGTTACCCTAAGGAGAACTATGGGGAAAAAGCACTGACCACATAGTTCTCCTTTAAGGTACTTGAATGTATTTTAGGATTTGACTCCTGAGTTTAGTGTCACTTTAACCATTTGTTTTTTTCCTTAAACAAAACTTTTGGCTTTACATAAACTTTAACTGATGTTTGTTGTTACTCCCCAGCATCAGCCAGACAGATCAGATGTTGGTGCACTTGAAATCATTTGATAGTGTTCCGGAACATTTTAAAATCCCTGAAAGCACCAAGAATGGAGTCCCTCTGTTCTATATCCCTCCTGGATCCACCACTCCAGTAAGTATCTTGTGTCCGGCATAATGCAGCTTTGTTATAAAGTGAACCTGTCACAAATGTGAATGATTCAAACTTTGTAAGTATAGAATAGCAGAGGTTGCCTCCGGTAAACCTGCATGCCAATCTAATCAATATATGTGGAGATATATGACAATATACTGAAGTCACTAGGAAATCTCCACTTTTCTGTGATTGTCAAGCTTGGCAGCCCAATCTGACCCTGCTTATCGCTTATTACGTTTCACAGTCTCACGGGACAATAGAGGGGGATGGGGAGGTGGGAGAGGACAGCGCCAAGTTAAACTTTTTCATGAAAAGTAGAGATTTGCATATAAATTCCGCTGCTATTGTCTCTAGATCTAATTCTCATTTTCAGATGCAGTTTTCTATGAGCATAAACCCTGCCTATGCCTATTTGTATCATACAGTTGTTTTGAGTGGTTCAGGCTTGTGACAGGTTTACTTTAAGCTGGCATCTGTAAACTCCATTTTGTGCTTTTGTCTGCAGGTATTGTCGCTGCAACACAGTGACTCGGACTCCAGCCATTCTCAGTTTGCCTCCTACTGGAAACCGATCCTGTCAATGGACGCCAATGTGTGGCAACGGTGGCTTCATGTGCACCGCATCGTGCTACTTTTGGAACATGACATGTATGTAAAGATACGTAGAGCTCTTCTCCAAGAA
>NW_017306798.1:815506-827785 GCF_000935625.1 Nanorana parkeri | reverse complement strand
CGTAGAGCTCTTCTCCAAGAATGCTGTAACCCCCCCTCCCACCCCCTCCCTGGCCAACTAGTCATGGGTGTTAAAAGGAAAAAAAACCCTCAAAGCTCCCTTTACCGACCTAAATCAACAGTCACATGACGCACCGGGTTGTATAGTCTGCTGTCCTTCTTACAGCATGGTAGGGTCCTTCTTCAGGTGCTTACATCACTTCCTGGGTAATGTTTACATTTGCTATTGGCTGCCCAGTGATGGGGTCTACTCAGGCTCTTCATTATAAGAGGTCGGGTCAACATGAGCACAGATTGCTGAGCGGGACTGGTCCCCACTCTCGGAAGAGGTACCTGTAAGTGGTGGGCTAGGAACAAGGGGCCAGGATCCTCCAGCCAGGAAATGAGGCGGGCTCTATCTGACTTGCTGCATCTTCTAATGCACATTATGAGAAGCGCCCAGTCTGCAGTTAAATTTACAATATGCTTATTCAGTCCAGGTGAGGAGCCGCTACAACTGTGCAAGACTAAAGGAAAGGCCCGGGGTTCAGTTTTAAGCTTTTTTTTTTAGCAAGATAAGCACTTTAGCTTTGCCAATAATGGGTGTTTGTAATGGATAAATCTTTCAGTGCTGCAAAGGATTCTGGTACAGTGACCTCTCTTATAAACCCCTCAGGCCTCTCCCGAAGCACCTCCATACCCCAGGGAACAACGGGCGGTACAGCACAGTTCAGTGTCGCATCTCTCACACGGCCCTCACGTCTCTCCTGCGGGACTGGAGCAGCTTTGTGCTAGTGGAGAGTTACTCCTATGTCAAGTTAATGTTGAGGTAATGTCATCAAATGAGCTTGTCTTCTGTTATACGATCAGCGTGATCTCTGCCTTTCCTTATCACGTCCTCCCTTAACTTTCTCAGTGATGCTAGTCAGACGCCCTCATCCTTCTGTGTGGTGCGAATAATCTGGAAAGCCCCGTGCATGGTCCTCCGGCTGGGATTTCCTCTGGGGACTCCGGCAAATTGCAGAAATAAGGTGAATTCCAAAAAAAAAAAAAGTCTTCCTCCTTTTTTTTTTTTTTAAAGATACTTCTTATTGAGGTTTCCAAGTGTCATAGACACGATAATGATTATAACAACACTCTACAGACATACATCAACGGGTCAACATAACCCAGACAATTATGCAGTTATACAGAATCTACTCACATATCATACGGTCATAAGATGACCAGGTTACACATACATATGATTAAAAGATTGAATACGTGGTATTCACCCTCCAACTCAGGGAGTATGGAACGTAAGGAGTGTGACACAGCCACATGTAGTCAACCCAGTAGAAGATACATTCCGGATTTCAGAGAACCAGAAGACTAGACTAAGAATGATAGTGTGTGCAGTATTTATCCCATCTCTACATGTGTGTTAGAGGAGGACAGCCATGGGTCCCAGATACGGCCAAAACGTGCCGGGTTACCCCTCTGCTCATACGTGAGTTTGTAAATGGGCAATGCCTGATCCAACTAGTCTTTTCCACTCACCCAGGGAGGGAGCCGTCGGGCTACCCCAGACCAGTAGGATGGTCTTTCTCGCATAGAATAAGAGAAGGCGGAGGAGTGTCCGAGTTCTGGAGGCCAATGACAGTTCCCCAAATAGACCCAGAAGGCAGAACGCAGGGTTGCAAATATTGGGGAAACCGAGGTCATTTTCCATAAAGGCAGTGACCTCTGACCAATAGGCTCTAATGATAGGGCATGACCAAAAGCAGTGCAGGAAGTCGGCCTCCCTCCCGCAGCGCTTAAAACAACGCGAGGTCAGGCGGAGGCCGAGCCTATGTAGTAGAGCGGGTGTGTAGTATGCCTGGTAGAAGAATTTCATTTGGATCAATTTCAAGATGACATGTAGCTACAATCAAAGTCTCCCCAATCATCCTCCACTAGATCAAAAGTCTTCCTCTTTAAGAATTTTCATTGGACATTGTTGTAATGGGAGATTTGATGTTTTCTCAGTGCACCGTGAGAGCCATTATTGTGATGTGTATGTAAAAGTAATTTTATGGACTTCCAGAATTGACATACTTCCAATATTTGTGAAAGTGATTCTGGACATGGAAACAAGGCTTTCTAAAACATTAAAGCTGAAGCACGATCTGCTTATGTTTTGTTTTCTCTAGTCCCCCTTATTAGCATACTAATTACATTTTTAAATAAAACCCTTCTTTTTTTTTTTTGTCATCACTGGATCTCTATGCGAAACAGGCAGAATTTTTTTTAATTACTTGATGGGTGGATGTGAGCCTAGAGGACTGAGTGTTGCAAGGCTGCCTTTGCATGCAGAGTACCCTAGGTAACTCCCACATGTGGCATCCCTGATTGAAAGAACTGAACACCAATGAATGAAAGGGAGAGAGAGAGTCAGGTGAAAGGGATAGATGATGCTGGACATCCTCCAGCCAGGAAATGAGACGGGCTCTATCTGACTTGTTGCAGCTTCTAATGCACATTGTGAGAAGCTCCCAGTGTGCAGTGACATCAGAGTAAGCCATTTCAGTCCAGGAGAGGAGTCGGTACAACTGTGCAAGACTGGATTTCAGCCATACACTACTTCCAGCCATACTAACTACTATTGGTTATACAATTAGAACTTGTAATCCTTCATCAATAATTTGGCTTTAATGCTGCCATCTTGTTTCCTGCACTCTGGTTTGCTGCTTAGTTACAGTTGTGAGAATCCTCCTTTTATTTTCATCTTTGCCTTTACCTTCTTGTCTCCTGCAGATGGTGGAAGAGCTAAGGGACCGCATCCTCCAACTGCGATTCCCTTACAGAGTGCAGAGTAAAGACAGCACCCCACGGGTGAAAAGGAAGATATTTGGAATCAGCTCGCCCTCCAAGTCGCCTCCTCCACAGGTGCCACCTCCGGCCTTCTCAGACCGCTGCTGCCTCGTTCTGCTGCACAAGCCTCTGGAGAAGCTTCTCATTAAGTGAGTGTTAAAAACAATCCTATGAAGAAGAAAGATTAGAAAATGAATAGAAAGCATCTGGTATTTGTGTTTAAAGGAGAACTATTGGGTCAGGGGTTTTCCCCATAGTTCTCCTTAGGGTAATGGGAGGACACAAACTAGCGTCCTCCCGTCACCCTAGGCTCAGTATACCGCAAGCTACAGCTCCCGGTATACTGAGACGCCGCAGCCGGAGCGGATCCAGACATCGATGTCGAGATCCGCCCAGCTGCGTGAGTGACAGCTGGCTCTGCCTATCTAGAGGCAGAGCCAGCTGTAACCGCCCCCTCCCCCATCCGTTCCGCCAGTCAGCGCTGGCGGATCGGAGCGAGAGGGGGGAATCCCTCCCCTGTCACGGCAGAGAGCCGTGACAGGATCGAGAAGTGAGCGAACACCGGCTTGTATTCGCTCACTTCCCGATCTACTGAGTCTCATTGTCACAGGTCGGCTAGAACTATGAGGTGAGTGAAAAGCACGCCCCCTCATAGTTCTCCTTTAGCCCTCGTTCACACCTGAACGTTTTGTAGCGCGTTCTACGCTCGACGAACGCTCTACAAAACGCTCAAACATGAAAATCCCATTGTTTTCAATGGGTCTGGTTCACACCTTGGCGTATTTCAGCCCGTCCCTAACGCGCTACAAAACGGCCCACGCCTGAAAAGGTACATGTACTACTTTGGGCCGTTTCCATTGGGATACAGCCAAGTAGCCCTCGGAAACGCGCGTTTGTCGCGCAATTTTTTTACCGCGAATCGCGGTAAAAAAAACGCGACAGACGCGCATATGCAAAACGCCTAGGTGTGAACTAGGCCTTAAGGAATGTGTAGTATTTGTTGCTTATTTATTATGGTTGGGGGTCTGAACACTTTTGTCAGGTAAATATAAATATTGCACACTTATGTTTCGTGTTCTTTATGTGGTGTACGCATGTCAGTTTCTGAAACAGTCTAAACTGGCAATATAAATGAAATGCAGACACCTAGCAGTATTTGCACACACCTTCTTCATAAGCTCCTTGGAAGCCCCAAGATCAGGGCGATGTAGTATTCAAATTCTAACACTTGCTGATAAACCTAATAACCGAACCCCCCCCCCCTTTTACACCTCCCTGTTGGTTATTGAGGCTGCTGAGACACTGGTGGTCCAATAGGGCCTACCCATTTCAGCACTGCCATCTGTCAAGTTCACATCGTAATGCTATGAGCATACCCTGGGTTTTGGGGCTCCTAAATGGTTTGTGAAAGTGTTTGAAGGTACAGTATGTGCAGGTGTCTCTAGGTCGGGGGTCAGCAACATGTCAATTGTGGACCTATGATGGGTAGATCTCCGACCCCGTTGTGCCGCCAGTTCCTGACACTGCCTTTGCCCCCTCTTAGAACTGTAATAGGCATTCCAAAGCAGAGGGGAGTCCTTAGGCTCCTTCTTTGCTCTCTTATGTCATATGACACAGCTGAGGGTATACCCGGGAGGATTTTCTTTCACTGTGCCAGAAGCAGGATCTGAGGTATGGTGAGTACATTTTATGTGGGGGGAGGGGGGGATTCTACTGTACTACTGACCCCTGCCTTTGTATTACTTATTTCTGAACTCTGTATTACTTACTCCTGGACTATGTATTACATACCACTGACCTATGAACTCTGCATTACTTTGCGTTACATGCTAATGACTCTGCATTACTTGCCCCTGACCCCTGTACTCCGCATTACTCCCGACCCCTGTACTCCGCATTACTCCCGACCCCTGTACTCTGCATTACTCCCGACTCCTGTACTCTGCATTACTCCCGACTCCTGTACTCTGCATTACTCCTGACCCCTGTACTCTGCATTGCATACTACTGAACTCTGCGTTACATGCGTCTGACCTCTGCACTCTGCATATCCTAGACCTTGAGCTCTGTTTTTCTTGCTCCTGACCCCTGAACTCTTTAAACCTTACTTTTTGGAGGCCTTGCTAGTTTTTCTTTCTCTCGCTGCCCCCTGGTGATCTTTGTTTCTTCCACGTTGTTTGGGTAGATCGCCACCTCTTCAGGGTTGCCTACCCCCCCTGCTCTACTTGCTTGCCTATAAATTATGCAGCCAGTTAATATATTTTAGTAACACAAGTGTGTTTTTAGGGGACTCCAGAGTTTATCTAAACTAACAGAACCGCAGGTGCAATTTTCGAAAGAATGTCTGTGTGTAACATGTCTTAAAGGTGTTTTACATAATTCTTCTCTTTCTTAGGTATGACAAGATGCCTCTGGATTACAGAACACCATTCATCCTGAACCTGGAGAGTCCTACCCAGCACACTTCAGTATCAGGACCCCTCATTACCAATCGCTCAGCCTCTTCCACCCTGGCATCCCTCTCCCGCTACTTCTACCATCAGAGGTGGATCTGGTCTGTGCAGTCTGGTCTGGCTACCACAGTGCCTATCACTGCTATGGCACAGATCCTCTCCACTCTTACAGAGTAAGTGTGCCCCCTGTTAGTGTGGCCATGTGGTTTTCACCATTGATACCCTTTAGTTATAAATTTACTGATTTTAGATGTGAAGACAGGCATAGGTGCTCCTCTGTGTCTGTGATGCCTGCGAACAATAGAGTTTTGAGCAGGGGTGGACAAACCGGCCCTCCAGCGTGTGGGGAACTACAAATCCCAAAAGGCATTGATTGCAAGATTCTCACAGCCCCAGGCATGACTCCCATAGACAGATATATCATTGGCTATGTAGTTTCACCACAGCTGAAGGGCTGGAGTTTGCCCACCCCTGTTTTTTGATGGGTAGGAAGTTTCCATGCCAAAAATAACATTAATTGAACTTAGTGCTTTAATCTGATTTTTTTTTTTTTGGTAGCCATAGTCAGGATTGGGCTCTAAACTCCCCCGTTTTTTCCCCTCCTTTTTTTATAAATTGACATGTTGTTCTTGTCACTGCAGGATAAGACTATCAGAAGGGTTCCATTTTGCCTCCAGCGGAGAAGGAATTATTAACATGGTCTTAGAGGTTCCCATTCAGGTGAGTCCATCACTTCCTCTCTGTTACACTCCTCACTGATAGCTGTGCACTGACGCTGTGCTCGTGTCTCCTCTGCAGAGCGATTGTATAGGAGAGGGCAGTATAGAGAAGCACAGCTGTATTATTCAGTACATTCTCTTTCCTCCGCATGTCACCTCCACCAAGGACAGGTGAGTTATTAGTGTGTGTCTGCGTGCACGTCTGCCCCTGGCTTCAATAATTTTTTGACCATTCTATATTCTATATTATTCATTGAGGTACACCGCTTGATGACAATTAGGCAATCTAGGTTTCCCCAGTGTCATTAGGAGAATGGATGTCTCTTCATTTGTTCTGCTAGAATTGGAATTTTTTTTTACGATAAACAGCTACTGGTGGAGTCAGGGTGAGCATTTGAAATCCTGGAAGTCTCTACAGCAGGGGTGGCCACAATTGTTTGTGATGAGTTCTACTTTTCAAATGACGAGCTACAGGAGATCTACCAACAAAAAACAACAACTCCCTGGCTCTCCCCTGGCTGTCTCTCCTCGCTCTCTCTCCCCTGGCTGTCTTCTCACTCTCTCTCACTCTCTCTCACTCTCTCTCACTCTCTCACTCTCTCTCACTCTCTCTCACTCTCTCCTTGCTGTATTTTGCACCAGGCTGTGTAAACTAATATTCTTTGATGTAATACATAGCACTTCAACCACCAGTATCCACCAGAAAGGTGTCAGGGAGCTCGGCTCAGCAGATTCGGGGTAATAGGTAATCATGTGTGCACAGCGACATAAATATACCAAAATGGAATAAAGGGGCCGCCATTCCCCCCCTTCCTGATCTACCGGCATCAGCTTTGAGAGCTACTGCTAGATCACCATCTACCTAACGGGCCCCCCTGCTCTACAGTTAGCCAATGAGCACAGTGTAACCCAGTTCATTAAATATCCTTGTGTTCTCTAAAATTGTAAATTCTCGAAATTGTATTAGTGTAAAGCCAGCTTTACTGCCCTTAGGAGAATAGACGGTAAAGCTGAGTTTACAGCAGCCAGCACTCTATGGCTCTGTTCACACCTAGGCATATTGAATATGCGCGTTTGTCGCGCGTTTCGTGACGCACATTTTTACCGCGATTCGTGGTAAAAAAAACCGCACGACAAGCGCGCGTTTCCGAGGGCTACATGGCTGTATCCCAATGGAAACGCGAGACAAAAACGCCGCAAAGAAGCTCCTGTACCTTTTCAGGCGTAAGCCGTTTTGTAGCACGTTCAGACGGGCAGAAATACGGCAAGGTGTGAACCATACCCATAGAAAACAATGGGATTTTCATGTTTGAGCGTTATGTAGAGCGTTCGTAGAGCGTTGAACGCGCTACAAAACGTACAGGTGTGAACCAGGCCTAAGGGTTTTGTGACAGAGGGAGTTGCAGTTGTCACTATACAATGTACACAGCGGGTGATTCGCTCAACACTGTGGTAGCATGGGTGGAGGAATCTTTTCGGATTTGTGTCGTTCAGCCTTGTAGGCCGAATGAAGAAAAATCTGTATGTTCCCAGCTTAAGCAAAAACAGGTTTCTAATTTTCACCAAGCTGTGTCCCTCAAGCTGTGTATTTTACGGCGTGTACAAAAATCCTGTTATCTGTGGCTGCTCAGCTTCTCTACAGACGAGGACAACGACACCGAGGTGGAAGCCATAGAACAGGACACGGAGCTGCATCTAGTCTCCGAGTGCTGGGTGGAGCCACAGAGCGGAGTCGTGATGGGCACATCCGAGAGCTGGAAGCACCTGCATGGCCTTATGTACTCTGAGATTCCACAAGCAGTGAGTACCTAGAACCAACCTGGGCAGGATTATCCCCATCTCTGTGAACAATGATTTTGCTGCTCGATGTGCTTTTTCTCATTTATAACACTTTCCTGGTTTTACGTTTTCCTAAAGTAGACCTTTCAGTAAAGGTGTCCATACACTGTGCGATTATCGCACGATAATCGCGGGAAATCCCGCAATCGTACGATAATCCCAAAGTGTATGGAAGACGTGCGACCGTTTTTACTGTACGGTCGCACGTCTTTTGTCATGTGAGCACGCTAGAAAACCAGCCGGGAATCGTACGATTTTCGGCTGGTTTGAACGGTGCTCGGGAGACAAATGCCGAACGGGCTGGTGTGCGCATACTGCCCGTTTAGCATTGCGTTAATTGGAAGCCAGCCCCTCAGGGGGGAGGGCTTGCGATGATCGAGAGTACGATCTGCCTGTATTACTTTACAACCATCGCAAGACTAAGGTCTTGCGATGGTTGTAAAGTGTATGGGCACCTTTAGATTACAAGCCTCTTTGAATCATTTCCTACCTTGTCACAGTATACAGCAACAGCAAATTCCAAAGAAGTGCTACCTTTTGTCATTAAAACCTATCCTTGAGCTCCAGTCAGGGACTTTGTCTAGGCTAAGATGGTGTCATCAGTCTGCTGCAGGCAGGAGGAAGCATTTCCTCAGTCTTCTCTCCCTCAGTGATCAGACTGCAACATTGTAACTGTAGCAAGTCACAAGGCGAGAGACTGCATGACCTCATGGTCATGTGATCAGGAGAGGAGGTGGCTTTGACAACGAGGTCTGAGATCTGGCAGGTACTGTTCATGTTGTCGTCGTGATAGTGGAGTCATTACTACCATGTGGGATTGCTGAATATAGTACAAGTGCGGCTATTGTACCAATTTGTCTGTTTAGTTACTTTCCATCTGTCCAGGAACATGATTTCTTCCACTTTAAGGGTACATTCACACCAACAGCCCCACTCAAGCTCACAGCTGCTGGTGTGCATGTCCCCGAACAGTGCCGATCCGCTTGATCAAGCCGCATTGCACTGTTTCTTTTCTTTTTTTTTTTTTGCAGAACTTTATTGAAGTCTCACGAGAGACATTTCATTCAGTTCTATGGGCTCACAGAAGTGTGATGCAGTTGTACCACGTCTCTCTGCGGTGCACTTAAAAAACGGACTGCATGCTGTTCTGTTTTAAGTGCACACCACCGGAACATGTTGGCGTGAACCAAGCCCACCCATGACGAGGCAATTAGCCTTGTCTTGTGTTCAAATGTAATCCTCCTGTCCCATCGCACTCCTGACCGGTAAAAAAAGCCCCAAATCCAACTGGGTGGGTGCGGTAGTGACAACGGATGCCTCCATGAAATGTAGATAGAAGAAAGTAGTCACTCGCACTCCATGATATTAAAGTCAATGCTGTTTATTGAGATAACACACATCTCCTTAGCAAGCTCCTTAGCTAAGGAGATTTGTGTTATCTCAGTCAATAAACAGCATTGACTTTAATATCATGGAGTGCGAGTGACTATTGTCTTGTGTTCAGGCTGTGCTGGAATAAATGGCCATCGCAGCCCGGACTCAGATAGTGGGAACCGGCCCTAAATTAGTTGCACCCCCATGTTAAAATCTTTCTAATCATTTTTATAATCTGTCTGTGCCATTTATTTAATTAATTAACCTTGAACCTGCCAGTCACTGGTAGTCCCTTCTCAGTAGCAACGGTCTGCAGATTCATAAAGCCTCTGCAGCATTGCCACCACTGTGCACATGCTTGAGTTTTTCTAGTAAAGCTGTGCCTTCATTACTAGACAAGGCCCTTTTTTTTTTGGTGGGGGGTTTATGAGACTGTGTTTTGTTTTTTTCACAGCTCATCATGGCCCGGGCCAAGAGTTGGGATAAGCCTTAGCATGTCACATATGTTAGAGATGTCATTCAGCTTTTTCATGACGTCCTCCCCAGCCATGCAGAGTGGAGGGCACAGTAAGTCAAGCATCTGAAGTGACATCACGAGGACAAGTGACATTTTGAGGCTTAGACCAGCCCTGAGTTGTAAAGAAGAAATGCAGTCATGTGACCTAAGAAAGTAAAATTTAAAAAAAAGCATTTGCTCTTTAAATGAACAGCTGGTGATGTGCCTTATCTTTACGAGATGGGATTCATATATGGATTTACAACTGCTTTAAACGCACTCCATGATAAGATATGTCTTTCCACTGCAGACAATGACAGACTTTCTTTCTTGCAGCTGTTTCCCAGGGATCAGAGCTGCATCAATATCATGCTAACATTTGAGTACATTGTACAGCTTTGCCAGAACAAAGATGGCGGCTCACCAATCCTGACTAAAGCAGAGCGTACAGGTGGGAAGATTAAAATGACTGGCGCAAATCTGTATTAATGCTACACACATATACTGTGTGTGTGTGTGTGTGTATATATATAGAACCTAAAGCTTTGTCAGATTCCTTAATGCTGCAGTGTGTAATCATCTTGTCTGCATTATTTCCAGAACCCGGGGAGAGTGCGGGCCTGTGCATCCGGGAGGTGCCATTCCACTTCGATCTAATGAAGATGCTGCCCAAATGCCAACAGATTGAGCTGTTCTTCCTGACGCTGAGCGGGGGTAATGCTGGGGTGCAGGGTGGGCAGCGGAGTCATTTTTGTAATTCATGGAAGCACTTGTGTTTCAGCAGATTTGTAGAAAGGCCATACACATACATGGGAGGCCTCGGCTGAAGTAAATTTAGGGGGTATCAAGCTCCCCCCCCCCCCATTATGTTATTAGCTTATATTTTTTAAATTTAACCTGAAAGGAGGGTGCTCATAAATCTGAAGACCGCCACCACTCCTAGAAATCGGAGTGCAAAGAAATCTGAAGACAGTCCCTGCCCCTCTATAGCAGGGCACTCGGATGTCTAAAGTCAGGTCCCACCCATAGAAAACAAGGCTCTTATAAATCTGAAGACAGCCCCATGTCTAAAAGCGGGGGGCTCAGAGTTTTAAAGACAGACTCTATCAGAAACCAGGGCACTCTGAAATCTAAAGAGAGTTCCCACCCCAAGAAGTTGGGGTGCTAACACATCTAATTACAGCCCCACCTAGAAATCTGAAGACTGCTCTTACTCCTGGAAAACAGGGCACTCCAAAATCCAAAGGCAGGCCCCACCCGGAGCTCTCAGAATTTTGAATACAGAACTCCAGCCCTTAAAAGCAGGTCTTTCAGAAACCTGAAGGCAAGCCCCATTCCTAAACAAAAAAGCAGGGTTCTTAGAAATCTGAAGACCTCCGTGTCTGTTTATCCTCCCACAGTTCTCACCTCCCTCATTTTTAAGCTCCATGCTAAGAGTTATAGTCTAATTTTTCATATGGATGTCAGATTACTGTCTGTAAAAATCCAGCAGGGATGGTGTGAGCATCACACAATGGGCACAGCAGTTGTACAGATATGGGGATGGTGGGGACCCCTCATAATGGGCACAGCAGGTGTACAGACCGTGGAACTCAGCACAGGGATGGTGGGAGCCCCTCATAATGGGCACAGCGGGTGTACAGACCCGGGACCTCAGCACAGGGATGGTGGGAGCTCCTCACAATGGACACAGCATGTGTACAGACTCGGGAACTCAGCACAGGGATGGTGGGAGCGCCTCATAATGGGCACAGCAGATGTACAGACCCGGGAACTCAGCACAGGGATGGTGGGTTGGCCTCATAATGAGCACAGCAGGTGTACAGACCCGGGAACTCAGCTCAGGGATGGTGGGAGCGCCTCATAATGGGCACAGCAGATGTACAGACCCGGGAACTCAGCACAGGGATGGTGGGGGCCCCTCATAATGGGCACAGCAGATGTACAGACCCAGGAACTCAGCATGGGGATGGAGGGAGCTCTTCATAATGGGCTCAGCAGGTGTACAGACCCAGGAACTCGGCACAAAGATCTTACCAACAGAGGGTTTATTTTGCCTACAATCCCGTGTTAAAGGGGTTCTAAAGCCTCCTGTTTTTTTGCCTATATCTACTGCTATCAAGCAGCAGATATAGGCAAACACTTTAAAAAAAAAAACAGCTAAAACAGCGGTTTAAACTTACCTTTTTTTCTTTGCGCGCTCCCGCCCGAGAAAACGAAACTGTTCGGGCGGCCGCAGAGCATCTTGGGGTGGGTGCATGCGCAGTTCGGATTCTGGGCCGGGAGAGCAGAGACGCAAGGTAAGTGTATGGACGCGTGCAGCCGCATGCAGACACCGCTGGATCGGAGAGCCGCCGCACCGCTGGAGGGACTGATGGGGAAAGAAGAAGATCGGAATAAGAGACATCATTTGAGGTAAGTGCTAACATTAACATGGGGTCAGGGCTTTTCCCCATAGTTCTCCTTAGGGTAACGGGAGGACACAATCTAGCGTCCTCCCGTTACCCTAAGCTCTGTATACCGCGAGCTACAGCTCATGGTATACTAAGACGCCGCAGCCGGAGCGGATCCCGACATCGATGTCGAGA
>NW_017306798.1:795074-815241 GCF_000935625.1 Nanorana parkeri | reverse complement strand
TCCTTTCGGCCAGTCAGCGCTATCGGAGCGGGGAGGGGGGAATGCAGCCCCTCCCCTGTCACGGCAGAGAGCCGTGACAGGATCGAGAGGTGAGCAAATGCCGGTATGTGTTCGCTCACCTCCCGATCTACTGGGCCGACCTGTGACAGTCTCATTGTCACAGGTCGGCTAGAACTATGAGGTGAGTGAAACCTCATAGTTCTCCTTTAATGTCACTTTAAGTATATACTTATGTAAGACATGGCACCATTGTGGATGGTAACACTTGGAAAAGTAATACCTTTACAAGAATAAAGACAATAAATTATTGTTAAATTTGTCTCTCCTACAGCTGAAAGTGAGAATGCAGCACAGGACTCCTCTCTGCCCAATGATATGCTGCTTAGCTTGTTTCATGGGTGTCTGCAAAGTGAGGTCAATGATCAGGAGATCCCTCTATATGAGCAAGACCACCAAACATTCATGGAGCAGGTTCTCCAACGTGACCGTGAAGGGCACTCCACTCCTTTCTCATGTACCCGAGGTATGTGCAGATCCTTTTCATAATACCTCTGCTCATTTTCCCTGCCTAGTGACTGTCTATATGTATTTGGGGATGTGATTAACATTGCTGCTGAAAAGCTGATGAAGTCAATTAGCCAAATAAAATTGTGGAACATGGTATTAAAGGTAAGCCTAGGCTTTTGGAGGGGGTCAGCGTTATGCTGAGATGAGATTTGGTAGACATTTAAAATGTATTTTGTTCATCTCTGTTCTCCTAAGGGTTTCATTCTACTAATTATTTACAGAGGAGCCAATGAGACAGCCATACACTTCAGAGACTGTGGACTCCACCCCCTTACATCAAAATAGTCAGCGAGAGGCTACCAACTCTGCCAGCACGCTACAGGTAATGCTGTTATTGCTATCCCTGCTGGATAGTATGATAGCCCTGAAGTGCCTAATTGTATTCCATTGCGCAACATGTCTGACAGCCAGCAGCAGCGGCAGGGATCCTTGCCCAAAGGATCCCTTGCAGAGTCTAGAATTGAGCTTGCTCCAGGAAGGTGGAAAAGCATACTCTCACAATATCCAAAGCTTCTCAGGAAACTAAATGAGGACATAGAGTGGATCAAAACCCTAACTGGATGTCATTTAGTTTTATAAAGCATTGTGTACCATAAATAAACCCCCCCCCCCCACCCCCCATCATATTGCTGCTGATCTCCTTCACAGTTTTGTCTACATGCATCGGCTTCACGTCATTGCTGTAGACTAGCTTCCTGATAAGTGACATTAGTGCACCATGCCTGGGCTCGGAATAGAATAGAGGGATCACCGGCACTCCGACAATGATGCCAATACGTCTTTTATTGACGCATGTTCACGATATCTGAAAGCAAACTTTGCTTTGTGATATTGTGAACATGCGTCAATAAAATATGTATTAGAATCACAGTCAGAGTGCTGGCGATTCTTCTATTCATTGCTTTCAACGGGAAGCCATCCACTCATCACTGCAGCACTCACCGCTGATTTGTTTGGGATTCTATGGGCAAGAATGCAATGGGATGTATGTAATAGAGTGACAACACAGGAGCACAACTGGGAGATGGTTACATCGTGGCAGGATCACCTGCTATTTTTTGAATGAAAGCTGTGGATTTAAAAAAATTGAAAATGACTTTTAAGGCCTCATTCACGCTGCCGCGCATGTACGCGCGTACGTGCGTATTGTACCATATGCAAATAAATGGCTCCATACACATAGCCGCGTATGGAGCCGTTTATTTGCGTAGCTTATATATGCGCAAAAACAGAATGGAACCGAGATGCGTCCGGGCAGTGTATTTCTGCGTATTTTACGCACGTACGCATGTTTGCGCGTGTATGTGCGTACAGTTCATTAAAATTTCCATTAGGAATTATGCATTCTGGGAGTGCAAATAGTGCACGCATAGACGCGTATATACGCAATATACAATTTTGCTTGCGTTGTGTGTGAATGAGGCCTAAAAGTACATTAGCATGTTAAAGGTTGTATGAAAATGATGCGTTTAGATTTAGTTTTACTTTAAGGGCCTGAATAGTTACAAGCATTGCTCAATGTCTGGCGCACCATTTGCAGCGATAGAGCCTGAGCCTTAGTCCTTTGAAAGTATTTAAATACAACATTTTCATATCTATAGAGCAATACTAATGGAACGTCATGCTATACCTGCAATCCAAATGTCCTATCACCCCCAGGCTTTATCTTTTTCTTGCACAGCAGTTTATTTGCTTGTGCTCTGAGTGTTCCATATTGTGTTACATTGTGATCTGCACTGATTAGAATTTGCATGTACATATTTGCATGGGTGCCTGGTACGGTATCAGTTGTCAAGTTTAAACGGAGGTTTACTAAGCACAGGTGACCGGTTTACTAAGCACAGGTGACCGTGGAAGACACAGAGCTGTCATAAAGCAGGGACAGTTTATAGGGGGTCAAATTGGGTCTGTTAGAAAGCAGACAGATCGCTATGAGGAAAGGCCTTGGGAGACGTAGTTCAGTAAAAAGAAAGGTACATTTTGTTTAAATGGATCTATCCACTGTGAAGCAAGACCATGCATTTGCATGTGCTCTGTTCCCACCACAATGCTGTGCTGAGGTGGGCTGTGGTGGGTTGCATGAGTGATGTGTTATTTTGTGACATTTCTCTATAAAGTTTAAAAAAAAAGAAATTAAAAAGGTAAACAGTTCTTTACATTGCAGCAACGCAAGCCACTGTTGCTCGCAGCCAGTACACAATGGACACTAGCCTGCGTGCTAAAACAGCCTGTTTCAGTAGGTGGGCTGGTTTGAACAAACCCTTAGAGCAAGGGTCGCCCATTAGGTCGATCACGATCTACCAGTCGATCGCAAAGCAAACACTGGTAGATCGCGATCGGCTCACTTACCTGGCCTCCCACCCATGGTGCTCGTGCGGCATAATATGTCAGTCGCTGCAGACGGTCTGCACATTCGGCCACACGAGCCCCGCGGTAGGACAGGACACCGCACCTGAGGGGAGACCCGGGAAGCTGCTGCACTGCACAGGTAAGGAAAGAGAGCAGAGATAACAAAGACAGCAGAGAGAGAGAGAGAAGAGACAGCAGAGAGAAAGAAATGACAGCAGAGAGAGAGAGAAGAGACAGCAGAGAGAAAGAAATGACAGCAGAGAGAGAGAAGAGACAGCAGAGAGAAAGAGAAGAGACAGCAAAGAGAGAGAAGAGTCAGCAGAGAGAAAGAGAAGAGACAGCAGAGAGAGAGAGAGAGAGAAGAGACAGCAGAGAGAGAGAAGAGACAGTATGCACAGTTGCTCCTGTTTTGATAAATTCCCTTCTCTGTGTTTTCAAACTGTGCTCCACCCTCGATTGGAAGACTGCTCACCTCCTCAAGTGGACCTTATCTATACAGATTCAGTCAAATGCTTAGCGCCGGTTCACACCACAAAGTCTGCGTTCCAGAGCGTTCGGCCTCTGGAACGCACTGGAATGCAAGGCGGCGCTCCCTGTGTTCAGGGACCGGAGGGGGCGTGGCGGTGCATTGAAGTCAATGGCACCGCACCCCCCCCTCCCGCCCGCACCCGGAATGCAGGCACATTAGCGCCTGCGTTCCGTTCCAGTGCGATCTGCAAAAAAACAATGTAACCTGTTGTGTTTTGTTTTAGAGTCCCTGTCCGACAGAGGAGACAGATGATGGCAGAGCCTTAACCAATGGAGCGGGACCTCCTCAGTGGCGATGCTATGCCCGATTAGTGAACCCACAACACTTTCTGCTAACTTTCCTTCCTGCCACTTTTTCTGGTATGTTCCAAAAATAAAATCTTCATATATCAATAAATGTTGCATTTGGTAAGTTTAACTTCTTTCACTTATTCTTACAGAAGGTTTTTTGGTTTATTATCACCGTATGGCCAAAAGTTTGTAGATGACTGACCATCACACATACAGTACCTATATGACCAAAGATGTGTGGACACGGTTCTAAATAATTGAGTCAAGCTGTTTCCTTTGAACGGGCGCTGATTATACTACAGCAAACAAAGACAATTTGGACAATTGCGCTCTTCCAGCCTTGTGGTAACAGTTTGGTGAAGGTCCTTTTCTGCTCCGCCATGACTGTCCCCTGTGTACAAAGCCAGCTCCATAAAGACTTGGTGTGGAGGAGCTTGAGAAGTCTGCACAGAGCCCTGACCTCAACCCTACTGAACGCCTTTGGGGTGAAAGGTTCTGAGCCCGATCTTCTCATCCAACATCAGGACCTGACCTCACAATTGGGCACAGATTCCTACAAATTCTGAAAATCTTTAGAAAGCCTTCTCAGAATTTTGGAGGATGCTTTCAATCTCTTGGCCATATGGTGTAGCTGCTGCATGGTTTTTGCATTGTGTTCCATGTTGCCTATGGATATTACTGATCTTTATTCTGTTTCTCCTCCAGATGTCCAGAAGTTGATGACCCTTTCAGACCTCTCCCTGTCCACAGAGGGAAGCTCATTGTGTAACTCTTCTCATTCAGAGACTATTCCTTTAGGGGCTGTGATCCCCACTCTGAGCATCACCCCTGCAGTGGGTAAGTGACACTGTCCATGCGTTGCGCTTCACAAAAACATAAAGGCAAACATTTGTATACATTAAAAGCTGAACTCTAGGTAGATATAAAAGACACAAATTAATGTAGCTCTGTATCCATTATTATATCTTTAAATGTATTTTGTTTGAGGGCCGGTTCACACCAGCTCCGGTGTGTTCCAGCATGAGTCGCTGCTGGAGCGCATCCCGGCGGGCTTCCTGCGTTCAGGGGAGGGAGGGGGAGTGGCGGTGCATTGACGTCAATGGCACCGCAGCCATGCCACCCACCGGTAGTGTGATCGCCTGCAGTGTGATCGCCTGCTCCGGAACGCGTGGCAAAACAATGCCTGCGTTCCGGTCCAGTGCGATCTGAAAAAATGGTGCAGGCACTATTTCTTTCACGTCGCACTGGACCGGCCCAACCCTGAACGCAGGAAGCCCGTCCGGATGTGCTACAATGCGTTCGAGCAGCAAATCGCAGGAAGCCCGCCCGGATGTGCTACAGTGCCTTCCAGCAGCAAATCGCGCTTGAATGCGCCGGAGCTGGTGTGACAGGGCCCTAAATGCAGGCAGAGTAAGCACTTGAATTTGATTTGACAACAGACGTTTGCAGTCCTCTGTACAGCAGAGCTCAGACTGGATAAGGGAGAAGCAGCCTGCAGGAGAAGGCATTATGCGTATATCAAAATGTCTTGATGGCTGGATGTCAGTCTGGAGGAGTGGGAGGAGCTAGGCAAGTTGTATTTGCATGCAGACTGCCCTAGTTAACACCCACATGTGTTGCTGAGCCTCCTTGATTGAAAGAACTGAAATCCAATGAATGAAAGGGGCAAACCAGAGCCAGTCAAGCTGAGGAGGAAAGAGCTAGATGATGATAATGGATGCCATCCAGCCAGAAAATGAGGCGGGGCTCTATCTGATTTGCTGCAGATTGTAATGCACATTGTGAGAAGCTCCCGGTGTGCAGTGAAATCAGAGTAAACTATTTCAGTCTAGAAGAGGA
Source organism: Nanorana parkeri (assembly GCF_000935625.1). Classification (NCBI taxonomy): domain Eukaryota; kingdom Metazoa; phylum Chordata; class Amphibia; order Anura; family Dicroglossidae; genus Nanorana; species Nanorana parkeri. The sequence goes on along the minus strand of NW_017306798.1, from coordinate 809,667 downwards.
GGCTGTACACTTGTGACACTGAATGGAATGAGTTTGGCTTTAAAGGGTTACTATAAATCAGTTATGTGTTCCTATAGATCAGTCTAGTGAGGCCTCAACAGGTCAGATATTAAACAGGAAATATGACTCAGAACAATCACCAATGCAATGAAAATGCAGCAGAAATGTCCGTTTGGATTAGATGTTATATATGTTTGGAGGCAGCTGAAGGCAATTTGATCCCTTACCTGTAACGTCTCTTTGCTTTCTCCTACCAGGCAATGGGCAGGAAGCTGAGCACAAGAGAGAGATGCACATTTCCTTCAGCCGTCAGTCATCCATGCAGGACGTGACCTCGAGCCGCCGACTGCGCTGTCCAGTTTACGTGTATAACTGTTCGCTGGAGGCATTGCGGGAGCAGCTGGTCAGCCCCAGGCAACAGAGACTCGGCTGTGACATCTTCTTCAGGTCAGTTCAGTTTTTCGGATCCGAGCCACTGAGCTGAATTTAATAACCCAAACGGATCATGTGTACAGCAGGGGTCACTTTGCTAAGGGGATCCGTCAGGACAGAAATACGGGAGCAGACTTGTTTTTTTTTGTTGTTGATGATCCAGGTCTGCCATCCTTATCCTTTCTGAACTACTTCGTGATTCTCCTTAGTGAGAGATACTGAAGATCAGGAAGTCGGCCCTGGAAACTGTAACCTTAAAACAAGCCAGCAGCGACAACTCTTATTTCTGTCCTTGCAGAACCTTCCAATTTCAACGTATAATTAGTGCTCCACTCATATGCTCATGTGTTGTTCCCAATATACTGCATATGACTTAATGACAAGTTCAGGGGTACTTGCTAATTAAAAAATAAGAAGCGCAGTGTAGCAGTTCAGCACATCTTTGAGCTTGTGTCCTTTTCTGAGTTAAAGGAGAACTATGGGGTCAGTGCTTTCCCCCGTAGTTCTCTTAAGGTTCATGGGAGGAAAAAAACTGGCGTCCTCCCGTGACCCTAAGCTCAGTATATAGCGGGCTACAGCTCGCAGTATACTGAGACCGCCGCAGCCGGGACAGATCCCAACATTACTGTCGAGATTCACCCAGCTGCGTGACTGACAGCTGGCTCTGCCTATCTAGAGGCAGAGTCAGCTGTACCCGCCCCCTTCCCCGTCCGTTCCGCCAGTCAGCGCTGCAGGATCGGAGCTGAGAGGGGGGAATCCCCGCAGGGAGCCATGACTGACAGTCACTGCTCTCTGCAGGGACAGGATCGAGAAGTGAGCGAGCGATGGTATGTGTTTGCTTACTTTCCGATCTACTGAGCCGACCTGTGACAGTTTCATTGTCACATGTCGGCTCGAACTATGAGGTGAGTGAAAATCATTCCCCTCATAGTTCTCCTTTAAGATGAACAGATGTGTCCCCTGCACTCCTTACAGCATTCACGACCATAGAGTAACAGGCTGTGCTCGCAGTGATGATCACGGATTGCGCCGTGCACGTTAGACTTGTATAGGAGGAAGATCACCAGCACTCAAAAGGTTTTTCATCAAATCCTTATGTTCTTTTATTGCAAAACAGCGTCACATACAATATATTGCCAAAAGTATTGGGACGCCTTTACACGCACATGAACTGTAATGGCATCCCAGTCTTAGTCTGTAGGGTTCAGTATTGAATTGGCCCACACTTTGCAGCTATAACAGCTTCAACTCAGACACGTCCATCGGATTGCCAGACAGAGAAGCGTGATTGGTCGCTCCAGAGAACACGCCTCCACTTCTCTAGAGTCCAGTGGCGGCGTGCTTTACACCACGGCATCCCACGCTTTGCATTGCACTTATTGCACACTTGGCAACTATCACGGTACCACACTTGAATTCACTGAGCTCCTGAGAGCGATCCATTTTTTCACAAATGTGTCTGCATGCCGAGGTGCGTGATTGTATACACCTGAGGCCATGGAGGTGATTGAAACACCTGAATCCAATGATTTGGAGGGATGTCCCAATACTTTTGGCATGAATCAGTATAGCCAACATTTCGGGGCCACGCAGGGTCCCTTCATCAGGGCGACATAGTGACAAGAGGCAACACAAGTAACGCACACATATATATGCCAGTACCATATCAAAATGCTAAGCCACCTCCCCATGATGTCATAATGACATCAAAGGCCCACCACAATTCAATTCACACCGGGTGTTACTGTGATAGATAAGTGATTGGGATGTTTCTGCCGTTTTCATTGAAACGATCTTCTGTTTTTGAATTGTGGTGGGCTTTTGATGTCATTATGATGTCATGGGGAGGTGGCTTAGCATTTTGCTATGGTACTGGGGTGTATATATATGCTTGTTACTTGTATTGCTCCTTGTCACTATGTCGCCCTGATGAAGGGACCCTGCGTGGCCCTGAAACGTTGGCTATAGTGATATATGTGACGCTGTTTCGCAATAAATGAACATAAGGATTTGATGAAAAACCTTTTGAGTGCTGGTGATCTTCCTCCTATACTTTTCTGAGTTAAGACGTATCTTAGACAAATATAAATATATGACGACTTGTCAATAGATGTACAAATTGTACTGTAGGAAAAACGGTACCCACCATGGAGCACCTGGCTGGCATCTGAAGTTTTAAAGGGGCGCACACTATAACACAATCACCGGCGTACTCAACCCCTTTAAACCCTAAGAGTTTGCTGGCTGGTCCTCTCCACAGAACATAATCCCGGAACCACTAATGCTATCCTCTCTTTCCCAGTGAGTTTAGACAAGAGTCAGTGTCGTGGGAAATCTTCCAGGAGGTGCAGTCCAGGTAGTATGAAGACACAGTGCTGCTTTGCATATGCAAGGGATGGGCTGGGAGTAAATGTGGAGCTGGGTGGCATTTTGGGGATGTGGACCTGCGGGAACAGTGTAACCTCTGCTTGAGCTGCATGTGCAGAACACATGAGTGTGTGACCTGTGTGCTGCTGGGGCTATCCTGTACTTTTTATAACATACATATGTGAGTCCAATGTACTAATGAGGTGGTCTGTGTTCAGTGGTGCTGAAATCCATCGCAGCCAATCATATGCCTTCGTCATCTAAAGCAATGCAGTGCAAAAACGCTTGCATGCAGGAGAGACTGTCAAGGTCGTCTTCCACTGTGGCGGGATCCTCTACGTTAATATTGTACAGCTAGGAGACTCCATTGGCAGGGAACATGCGACAGGATAAACATGGGAGCTGTCATTGCTTACTTTGAAGTTGCAGGCTTCACAGCTTTCATTTCAGTTTTGGATTCACTTCCTAATGAGTCACTGACTTCAAACAATCGTACAGTTTGGGGCCACAGACTATTTAGACTATACGATTGTCCTGGTTTACTGACTGACTATGTAGAGTAGCCAGGAAGAGGATGATTGCTCTGGGACCTGTACTGTGCAAAAGGAGGACAGAGGACTTGTCACCAGAATCGCCTGTAGGCTTCCTGTAGCTGATCTTTTCTCTATTACTGACTTATGTCAGTGACAGTGTGTGATCTGTATCTGGACATCTCTTCAGACCAACTCTAAATGCTATCATGTTTAATACTATCATTGAGGACACTACTGGTGGCAAAAGCCTAAAGACCAAGGAGCAGACTGAGATCTTCCTCCCCTTTTTGATTGTTAAGTAACATTCCTTTTGTGTTTCCACGGACTCAAGGGGGACCATTGTCAAGACCCTTCATGCCTGGTTGCCAGTCCACTCACGAGGTCTGAAACTCATAGTCTGCCAGAACCTAAAACAAGCCTCCCTCTGCATTGTGGTGCGTCTCCACTCTCCAGGTTGGGGGCCAGTTTTTTAACCTTTGCTTGAGTGCAGGAGGTGGTGTCCCTGGGCTTTAAACTGGAGTTACGCTTCCTTCCCTCCTTGTTTTCTCACCTACAGCCTCCTTGTGTCATCACACAGATTAGCAGATCTCTGTTGAGCCCTCTTGGGCCTTCTAGACCAAGGTCTCATTGCCTCAGTTACATTGGCCGAACGGTTTTTAAGGGTTTTACTCCAACCTGTTCACCATTGTCTTCAATCGAGCCCAGAAATTTTGTATGGACTGCACCAAATCTGTCACCTCTCATTCACAAGAGAGACTTTGTGTTATCGGCATATCCCTATCTTTAAAGGCACATCACCATTTCCTACATTTTCCATGGGACCTTCTATTACCAGTCTGTGGCCCTGTCCTTCAGCCTCGTATATGCACCTCAGGTGTTCACCAAGGTACTGGCCTCAGTATTAGCCCTGCAGTTCTCTTATGTCGTTCCCACTGTGGGGTACTTGGGCAACCCCTTGTTGAGGTTGGGATTGGGGCATAAGGTCCTTCAGACAGCTCTTCGAGCTGCATGCTGTCCCCAGTTTTTCTGCTTTTTTTTTTTTTGAGCCTGCTAGTATTTGTTTAATGTGTTGTCCACCCCTCAGTTGGTGTGCATTTGGAAGTCCCAAAGGTTAAAACTTCATGCATCACTCAAGCCAATAAAGAAAATAGGGTTTTTGTAGACCTTGTAAAACCCTTTTTTGGACTCTATTAAGGGACACATGTGCCACCCCTTTGTGTTTATGATCATGCTATTGTTACTGCTTCACTACAAACCTGAGGCATACTGACAGTTGGAGGGGTTACTGTATCCTGGGCGGGCAGACATTTTTTTTGTTTACCGGCATCCAGTCCTCATGTAGTTGGCAGTATAACTGGAACATTATAGACTTCCTGTGTCCATCAATGCAAGAAAAGGATTTTACAGTGAGTACATAAATCCAATTTTTTTAGTTTAGGTCCACTTAGTATGATATGATTGTTTCCATATGTGTGTCCTAATTGTCCTCTGCTGACAGTTACCTGTTAGCATTGTTTGCAGTTCTCTCCCCTATGTTATGGATATAAGGAGAAGGGGGTGTTCTGTAGTCCTAACACAGTTCCTGTCCTATGGCGACAATGCAGCTAATGCAGCCACTACATCTACAGACTGATAAGCTGCAATATAATATTGTTGTTGGGTTTGGATAACATTTTTTTTTATCCCATTTGCCTCTTGAAATCCTCTTCTCAGCTGCAAGCATCCTAACAATTGCATTGCTTTTACATCATTCTGTCCTTTATAATTCATAGCTAAGGACACCTACAGACAAGCAGGTAAAGAAGACATGCTTGCCTTATTCCAGCACTCATATTCTTAGACATTGGCTGGTCTGGGTTTCAGCACCAGAACACACTGCACCATGTTTTTCCAATAAGCTCCTAATGTCTGCTGATGGCTTGTGTTTGTGTGGTGTTATTTTTTTGTCATTTATAGCAGTAATAGTCTGTAATTTAAGTGATACCTTTTATTGGCTAACTCAAGTTAAGTCGTAAGTCAAGGACTGCTTCTATCCCTTCCTCAGATTCCTTGAGAGTTTTATCAAGCCTGAGGAGGGGATCTAAGGGGCCCCCAAAGCTTTTTTTTAAATCTTTAATAACTTAAATTTAGCCAGTAAAAAGTATTAAACTTTCTGTATTGTCATTTATAAAAGTATAAGCTTGTGATTTCATAAGGGCACTCGGTCCAGGTCACCTTCCCCAGCTATTCATCAATTTATTTAGAGCAGGAACTGTTCTCATATTAAAAGAGAACTATGGGGTAAGTGTTTTTCCCCATAGTTCTCTTAAGGGTAATGGGAGGACATATACTAGCGTCCTCCCATGACCCAAAGCTCAGTATACTGCGAGCTACAGCTCCCGGTATATTGAGACCGCCGCAGCTGGGGGGGATCCTAACAATGCTGTTTAGATCCACCCAGCTGCGTGAGTGACAGCTGGCTCTGCCTATCTAGAGGCAGTGCCAGCTGTACCCGCCCCCTCCCCCGTCCGTTCCTGCAGTCAGCACTGGAGGATCGGACCGGGGAGGGGGGAAATCCCTGCAGGGAGCCGTGAGTGGCAGTCGCTGCTCTGACGGGAGATGATCGAGAAGTGAGCTAGCGGCGGTATGCTTTCACTCCCTTCCCGATCTACTGATCCGACGTGTGACAGTTTCATTGTCACAGGTCGGCTCGAACTATGAGAATGACTGATTTTCACTCACCTCATAGTTCTCCTTTTAAATCTAAAGTCCAAGCAAGCAGACCGCAATATGGATGAAATACACACACACATTATATATATATAATGTATGTATGTCATTTTTGAAAACTTTTCTTGCAACAAATACGTCATTGCCACTCAGTAAGATCTCACTTCTTGATCGTGCTTCAGCTTTACTGCTTCCTGGGTCTACTCCCTGTACTGGACAGAGGTGATGATACAGTATCATGGTCCGGAGAGCGGACGTAGGAATCTGAATTGCTGGACCAGGAAGTCCTATTGCTTAATGAGAATCTACACATGCAATCTGTGTGGTTGTGCAATATGAATTAGGTGGTTCAGTCTCAAATTGTTTGCACTCCATTAGCAATCTTTTGGCAGGTAAAGCAGTAAAATGATTTGTATGACACCGAATCTGCGGAAGAGGAGGAATGGTCAATCTGAACTCTAGGATTTTCCCTTGAGCAGAGCTCACGTGACCAAGTATCTAACCAGGAACAAACGCAGAGTTGCCTTGTCACACTCCTTACCGGAAAACCGCGGATCGAATGAGGGGGGGGGTGGGGAGGTTGCTCGTAATGACTGCGGATGGCGCCGCCAGATAATATAGGTGAATGGATGTCACCAGCACACCAAGAGTATTGTAGTCCAAAGTGTTTGTTTATTGAAAAATGTCATGTCATCAGAACTAGCACTTTCGGGGCCACATAGGGTCATTGCTGAGCCTGGTGAAGGGGACTCTACATGGCCCCGAAAGCGCTAGTTCTGATGACATGACGTTTTTCAATAAACGAATACTTTGGACTACAATACTCTTGGTGTGCTGATGACATCCATTCACTAAGTACCTAGCCATTCTGATATGCACTCAACAGCTAGCCATGGACATGAGATCACTCAATGATGATATACCGTAGCATTGTTTCTATTAATCATGCATATATATGTGCTGATCAGACAATCCTGGAACTTAAATGGGGAAAAGGGGGAATGGGTAGAAACGGTGTTTAAAAGGAGAGTGCCAATTGATTCAATTGTCCGGCAAGCCTTGCTCGGATAGACAGCGATGGCCTCTCATGGAATGAATCATTAGACACACATGCAGGGTCCTAACATGAGTGTACAAGACACAGATGCGGTTATCTTGACTGACTCATTCCACTGTCTGGACGAAAGTTAAAAACGTTTTAAAAAACGTGTAGAAAAAACTCTAAAAAAAATATTTGACAATACTCTATGAGGGCATCCCCTGGCTCATCCGGGGACTGAACACCCTCAGACCTGAGGAAGCGTGGCAACACGCGAAACGTGTCGTCGCTACTCCACCAGTCCCAATCTCCTGAATCCCAAAACTGCGAGACTATACCTCTCTTTGAGACTTTGTATACAATATAATATGCAGCAACGCACTACTGACTGTTAATGGTTGACATGGCCAGTTGACTCAACAAAGAGACTATAAACCATTGTTAGGATAGTAACCTTGAACCAACTGTATCTAACAATCATTTTTTTCCAAGGGCCATACCAAATACAATTAGAGGTAATGGATGGTCGCAAACACCCAACAATATCTTTTGTTCCATCTTGATTCGATGTCAAATACTATGAATAAACTTCTCGGCTGTCTAGTCAACTAGGATATGCCAACCAGAATGTAGGGGGTGCGACCTACAATTAAAAATCTGTTTGTAATAATATATTTATGTGACTACAATTAGTCATAACTCAGGATTCTGGTGGAGCTTGTTGGTGTTCTCCTTGAATCGGCTTTCTCTCCTTTTTTAAAAAAATATGAGCTCGTCTTTTTAATCGTGTATTGAATAAAAGTTCTAATTTTTATAATAAACTATTGTCTCGAGTGCCTAAAAAAACCCCAATCTCCAAAATACCCTCTTTTTGCAACAATCCTGGAACCCGCCTGGCATCCCAGGTGGACAATAGCTATCATCTGAGAAAATGATCATTTTCGAGCATCTATCAATCAGTCATCTCGTGCCTATGTGCAGCTCAGGTGTTTACTAAGGTGCTGGCCTCAGTATTAGCCCTGCTGTTTGTTCACATGTATTTAGATTTTATACCCTTATTGTAATCAATAGAAAATTTACTGCAGTTTCAATGAATATTTGCTCAGATAATACAACATTTTACTCATGACTGTATAATCTACACAGAAATTAATCTCATGCATCCTTGCAGGTCTCTGTCGCAAGAACGTCCGACAGCCATTCCATTCATACACCACCGACAAAAGGAACTCGTCAACCACTGCAATCTACTGCAGGAGCACTATCACCAGTGTTATGTGAAAGGTGGGACAATGTCCTGGCCGGGGGATCTAAGCAATGAGCTTGTAATTCTAGATTTCAGCATTGACATGTTTGAGAGGAAGTGTATGTCTGCACTACATATAATTATATATATATCTATATATATATATAGATCTATACATATATATATATATAGATATATATATAGTACTTTTTTTCAACATATGCAAATGTCCCTGTGTTCTATTCCTTTAAAAATACCTGTGGACATGCCAGTAATCCAGTGTGCTCCTAATTTCCTGTTTGAGTGACAACACAGTGCCTCTTTACCACTGGAGTCCAAAAAAGTATTGTCATTCCTGACATGCTGGACTACAGAACAAGTCCCACCACCTCTCCTCTTTTCCATAACCCCTCATTTACATTCTCTGCACTCTCTCCCTTCCCACACACACTCACTGCCTGCTGGTTGTCCTCCGCCGCCGATATCACACGCTGTGAAGTGGTTCCTAAAGGAAAGAATTCCAGGAGCTTCATTCTCACACAAGCAGGTCATCTAATCTGGTTCCTTTCCATCACTAGATGTCCTCAGTCTTCCAGGTTGAATGACACTTTGTGTCATTCAATCTATTTCTTCTGAGCCCAGGCTGCCATGGGTGTCATTACAAACTCTGGGCGCATTATGCATTGAATGGGGCACCCACATCATTACATGTGCACTGTATAGAACTGAAAGGACCTGTGATGTGTTTGGATTGCCCTAAAGGTATGTATGTGGGTGGTTATGTGTGCATACAGTATGTATGTGTGTGTATATATATTGTGTATATAGCTATATATATATACACTGAGTGGCCAGATTATTATGACCACCCCATCAGTACTTCGTTGGGCCGCCTCGTGACTCCACGAGATGATGAAAGGTGATGCGAGGAATCTGACACGGCACTGTTGCCCTTCGGCTTTTATATAATAATCCGGCCACTCAGTGTATATAATAATCCGGCCACTCAGTGTATATAATAATCCGGCCACTCAGTGTATATAATAATCCGGCCACTCAGTGTATATAATAATCCGGCCACTCAGTGTATATAATAATCCGGCCACTCAGTGTATATATAGATATACAACCATTCACATGATATTAATTTGCACCCCTGTGTTTTGTTTTTTTTGCCAGGCCTGTTCAAAGCTCTTCAGCAGTCTCTCTGGGTGTCACACCAGGACCTCCTGACGGCAGTGGATTATTGTGAAGAGCAACTACAGGAGGTCGATATCACCAACTTCCTGATGACGCTGTGTGGCCATCTCCGAGGCTTTCGGGACACGCAGGTGTCTCCCAGGCTCTCTCTGAAAGGACGGGTGCATAAGGCCAGCTTCCGCATCGGCAGCCTAGAACAGGAAGATGAGGTGGCGGCTAGGGATGGGTCCGTTCTCCAATCAGAGTCCAGGTATTGACTAGAAACCTTTGCCGGTTCCTCCAATTTTCTGTATGCTTCTATCGCTACATGGTGCTCTCTCTGCAGAATGTGAAACTTTCTCAGCAACTGTTTTTTAGGCCCCATTCACACTGAGCGTTATCGCACGATATCGCGGATATTTACCGCGCGATATCGCTCTCCAATGCATGGCTCTTTTCGTCGCTGTTGCGGGTCGACAACAGGACCCTTTTTGGAGCGGATTTTGGCGCGATTCTACTTTGCTCAATGCAACCATTTGCACGATATCGCACGACAAACTGTGCGATATCGCGCAGAATGACAATCGCGTGACAAACGCGCGATTTGCGATACGCTAAGTGTGAATGGGGCCTTGTTGCCTTTCTACTGAATTAAACACTGTAGTTTTTTTTGTTTTGATTTCCTGGAATGTTTATTATACCAAGTTTTTGATGTTCACAGTGTATCTGTAATGTCTGTAATAAAGAAGAGAAATGTTGAGCACAACTAGACATACCTTTTGAGATTAGGGGTATCACCTACAGGTACCTAAAGAAGACAGGTGGTGCCAAGCTCGAATACACAAACCTTTGAGATTAAAGCTAAACTCCATGCAGATATCAAAGACATATTAATGATGTATTAATAATTACGGAGCTGCATTAAAGGAGAACAAACTAGCGTCCTCCCGTCACCCTAGGCTCAGTATATAGGGAGCTGCAGCTCCCTATATACTGAGACGCCGCAGCTGAATTATGTCTGGATCCGCCCAGCTGCGTTCCGCCAGTCAGCGCTGGAGGTCAGACAGGGGAGGGGGGAATCGGGCCCCTCCCCTGTCACGAAACCCGCGACAGGATCGAGAGGTGAGTGAACGGTATGTGTTCGCTCACTTCCCAATCTACTGAGTTGACCTGTGACAGTTTCATTGTCACACGTCGGCTAGAACTATGAGGTGAGTGAAAAGCACCTCCCCCCTCCCCCTCATAGTTCTCCTTTAAGCGTATTTTATTTCTTGTAGATTGAGGGACACAGGAAGTCTTTAAAGGAGAAATATGAGGTGAGTGCTTTTCACTCACCTCATAGTTCTAGCCGACTGGCGTTCGCTCACCTCTCGATCCTGTCACGGCTCTCTGCCGTGACAGTGGAGGGGCTGGATTCCCCCTCCCCGCTCCGATCCGCCATCGCTGACTGGCGGAACGGACGGGGGAGGGGCGAGTACAGCTGGCTCTGCCTCTAGATAGGCAGATCCAGCTGTCACTCACGCAGCTGGGCGGATCCCGTCATCTACGTCGGGATCCGCTCCGGCTGCGGCGTCTCAGTATAGCGCGAGCTACAGCTCCCTATATACTGAGCCTAGGGTGACGGGAGGAGGCTAGTTTGTGTCCTCCCGTTACCCTAAGGAGAACTATGGGGAAAAGCCTTAACCCCATAGTTCTCCTTTAACCTTCAGTTTATAGTGCTGGATCAAAGGAGTTTTAGTTACTGACAAACTCTAGCTCTATCTTTAAATTTCGGCTGTGACTATCTGCTGTAAGCCTCCTTACATCCATTTTAACTGAATCATCACCCCTCTTGGTCTCTTCTGCTGTTAGTGTGGATACAGAGGAGTGTGTTGAGCAGGACCTCCATGTGATCTCCACCCCAGAACCCAGTGTCCATCCGTATTCGGAGTTCCAGCTGTCTGTCCTGGATTCTGGACATCCCTGCGAGGTGTCTCTGGACCTTCATCGAGTCATTCAGGTCTTTAATATTTTGTGCATTCAGTAAAAAAAAATAAAAAATATTCTATAGTTTCCCTTACCCAGTCCCTTTACCACTAGCTTGTACAAACAATGGAATCCTTACCGTCCTCTTATTTTTATATGTAGGATAAATTTCTGGCCATCGGGAGTCTCCACTTTAAGACAGTGCCTTCAAACCCTCACTATTTCTTCTACTGTCCATCTTCCCAGAGGAGAGAGGTGAGTGTACTAAATAGGTATTGTTCTATTGTAACGCAGACTGTAAACTCTCACTGTGTTTAATTTGATTGTTTAGAAATAATATTTATTTATTGAACTAGAGCTGCAGCTAACGATTATTTTCATAATCGGCTAACTAATCGATTTCGATTGATTATTGAGTTCGATTAAACGGTTAATCAGATTTTTTTAAAAATGGCTCCAGTGATGGACTGCTAGTTTGTATTGAGATTGTAGTCCATCACAGGAGCATGCTTGGAGCGGTGGAAGCAAAAAGAAAAAATGTGTGCTGTGCAATATAGTAAAAGTGTAAAATCATACAGCAATCAATGCAGAATGGCACCGCCTATAAAAGACTAAAAATCTCAGTACATTATAACTGGTGGTATTCGGCATTGTGCTGTATAATGTACTATTGCTGGGTTTTGTAGTCCTCTGTAGCTGGCGGTATTCTGCATTGCGCTGTATAATGTATTATTGCTGGAATTTGTAGTCCTCTAAACAGCGCAAGGCAGAATACTACCAGCTATTTAGGAATACAACAAATCTCAGCAATACAATATACTTACAGCGTATAATGTATTGCTGGGGTTTGTATTCCTCTATAGCTGATGGTATATTGGGTTGTATAATATAAAGCGCAATGTACCATCAGCTATAGAGTAATACCAATCCCACTATCCCAGCAATACATTATAGAGCACCATGTGTGGGAAAGTACAGGCTTACCCGAGCAGTCTTCCTGCAACTTGCTTCTGAGATCGGGCCTGTCTGTCAGCGGCTGTCGTCCCCCCACGCCTGCTCTTCCTTACTTCTTCTTCTCCCCGCGCCCCTGTGCCGATTGTGGATGTGGGCAGGCATTGGGGCGGGGTCTGGCAGCGGCGAGCGTGAGGCGGGGAGGAGGTGCGGCGTATGGAGCGTGGATGTGGGTCTGGCGGCGAGCGTGAGGCGGAGAGGAGGTGCGGGGGCGACACATGGCGTGTGTGGAGCTGCGAACAGGGCCAACTAATCGAAAGCCGATTAATCGATGATTGAAAACATTGACAACTTTTTCCATCATCGATTAGTTGTTGCAGCCCTATATTGAATCAAGATCAAACAAATAGACAATCGCCCAGCAAAGAATTTCTTTAAAATGATGCACAAGGGGTTAACTTTTGAAAATCCTGGAGATCGGCTTTAACTTTTTCACATGACTATATATAGTTTGTTACTTTGTAACCAATATGGTGTTTTAGGTGAAATCTCACTGAATGCCTTGTTTGCCTCGCAGGAAAATGCTGCTCAAGACGCAGGTGATAGGAAGCCAAGTGAAGAAATGGATGTCTCTGAAGCAGAGCAGGCCACAGAGGAAGGTAAGGCATGGGCATAAATGACTCCAGCTATCGAGAGACACGAGTTTGCCACTAATTGTCTGTCGTCGTCATCACAGGTAACACATCAGCCGGTGGCATTGTTACAGAGAGCGACCCAGACCTGGAGGTGGAGTATCGGGAGCACTCGGATAATGCCGAATCGCCGTCTGAATCGGAGACGGTGAACCAGGACGATGACTCTTTCAGCGTGTTAGGAGACTCTCTGAATGGGCATGACTTGCCGGAGCACGAAATGCCGCCTCTGTTTGTGCATCTCATCTGCTCAGTAACACACAAGCATCAGCACGGCTCCATGCCGGTATTGACACTGCCCACCTGCCTAGGTGAGTATGTACGATAACAAGGGACGTCATTGAATTTAATGAAGTCAGGTGGATCTCAGCTCAGTGTGTTAGATTCCGGCATCACATCGGACAAATCCAACAAAAAACAGTTTGCAGCAGGTTCATATAAAATCCAACATGAAGGAGCTTAATCCAGACAAACAAACATGAAACCCCAGCTGAGACCACCTCCTCCTGTGACGCTTTTTTACCCAAAGAGTGGGCTTAATTGTAGAGTAGACATGTGCGATTCGTTTCGTTACGAATCGAAATTCGTACGAATTTTCCTGAAATTCGTAAATTCGGAAGCATCCGAAATCCGAATTGCAGTTTCCGAATTATATCCGAAATACGAAATTCCGTTAACGAATTTCTGATCCGAATTTCTATGAAACGGGAACTAATATTACCCCTGTAAATGAGGTTAAACAACATGACAAGATTTTTTTTTACATCCGAAATACGGATCCGCTGCTGCTGAGAGTTGCATTACAATACAGGCAGGAAATACGAAATTCCGTTAACGGAATTTCGTTCCGTTACGGACATTCGTTATGATGAAGTTAAAAAGCAAAATACCTTTGTTAATATATTGGAGTTGATGCCTGATGGTAGTTTTTTTTTATACGAAATTCAGATCCGGAATCCGTTAACGGAATTCGTATTTCGGATAAAAAAAGAACTATCACATCGACTCCAATATTAACAAAGGTATTTTTGCTTTTTTACTTCATCATAACGAATGTTCGTACAGTTACGAAAATGTGCCGAAACTAACGAAAATCCGTATTTCGTACGAATCCGAATTGAGTTTCGGACACAAATTACGAAATAACGGATATTCCGAAACGAAACAAAACGGAACAAATTTTTTTGACGGCGCACAAGTCTATTATAGAGATGAGGAAGGACATATAGAGCAGGGCAACATTTTTGCTTTAATACCCCTCTCCCCAGCAGTATATACTTCCCTTTCCTTCTTACTTGTTGCTCCATTAAGGTGTTGGAACTGAAAAATGACAGACCTAAGTCACTTCTTACACAGGGCGGAAGGGCTCCCTGATCCATATGACAGCACTTAGTCAAAAAGGCAAGCGCCAGTCAGCACTGTCAAATTGAGTAAATCTAAATCTGGGTATGGACTCGCCCCCCCCCCCCTCCCCAACATA
>NW_017306798.1:788183-794607 GCF_000935625.1 Nanorana parkeri | reverse complement strand
TTGGTTTGGCCCCCCCCCCCCCCCCCCTCCTCAACATACCGTGGAACTGATCTTTATTTAACATTTGGTGGCAGGGATGCAGAAAAAAAAAGGTAAGCATTTGCTACTGTTGGGGACGTCATTGCCTGGCTTTTAGACTTCAAGAATAAATGTAAAATTGACCCCAAACCATTATAGTTTTACTTTAAAGCAGAACTTTAACCCTAACAAATCTTTCCCGCAGTTTCAAATGTAAGCGGTTTCACCTTTTTATGGTTTTCTTTTTTCTTGTTCTCTTCCAGGTGAAGTTATCCGATGTCTTGAGAACAGTGAGACACTGCAAAGCATCTCGCTGGCGGATCTGAGCGTAATGCTGGACATTTATGTGCTGACGTTACCACTGGAGATCGAGGGGGTGAATGAGGACTCTCAGCACACTCGGTATAAGCTGCATTACATGTCTGCTCCTGACTTTTGTTTTATTTACTACATATACTGTATATTCATGTAACACCATAGCAGTTCATGTGCAGCTTACCAGTCCTTAGACGTGGTGGCTGCATTCATTTTATTTTTTTATGCTTTTGTCTCCTTTGTTTTAACCTGGTGATGCTGCTAGTAACATACTTCCTGTCTGAGGGTGATAACTCTCACTCACCGCACTGTATCTATGGAGAAGCAGGATTCTCATCCCAGGATAGGATTACAAAACATTTCCCCTCCTTTTCTTCATTACATAGGGGGAGATATTCTGTAGTTCACAGAAGTGAATTGGGTAGGGCTGATTCACACCTTCTCTCATTGACTGTCTGCATACAGCAACACAGCTTAGCCACTGATCCTCCATCTTTCTCCCATCATCAACACAGAGACTGTTGGGTTATACTTCCACCTACAGGAACACTGGTAAACAGTCCTCCCTTAGAGGCGAAGAGTTCATTTCATTACTCCTGGGCCTCAACCTCCAAAACCAAGTCCAAGCCTCGACCATGCTGAGGACTCTTTGGTTGAAATGTTGAGCTGCAAACCGGCATGCCAAAAGCAATTGCTTTACATGCACCTGGTCACCCTTATCAAAGATGTCACCAGGGGCAAGAGTAGCCTTCTGCCCCAGCAATACAATGGCTAAGGCTCAGCCTGGGAAGGTTTATCCCCTTAGAGGCCAAAAGGTCCTTTCATTACTCCCAGGCCTCAACCTCCAAACCCAAGTCCAAGCCCGGCCCACAGTCCACTTGTATAACCTGGACTTTCAAGTCCCCCAAATTCTCAGATAAATCTTCAGCATCTTGAGCATACTTCACCAGGGACAGATCTCCCCATTAGGGAGACTTTCTGGCCTCTGTGGACATCAGGGACGGGTACTTGCATTTTTTTTGGTGCATCAGTAATCCTGACACTGCAGTTACAGTTTGTGGCCCATTCAGCCTGTCCCCTGCACCTCAAGTGTTTACCAAGGTGCTGGCCCTTGTGCTAGTCCTGCTGCACTCCCAGGACATCCCCATTGTGGGATATCTGGATGTCCTCCAGTTGAGGGAACAGTCAGCTCAGATTTGGCCAACATAGGTCAAATCCAGTTTTTGCTGGGTTCTAAAACTTGACAAGTCAGTGCTGGAACTAACTCATCGCTTGAGTATCTGGGTCTCATTCTAGGCACAGCTCAAGCTTTTCCCAGGAGAAACTGTCCACTCCCAGAAATGAATTGGTAAAGACCTGTCTATGAACGTATGTTCATTCTATTGGTAGTGCTTTCCCCCAAAACTAAGACATGTTAGTAGTTATACAGGGCAGGACCCATTTTTTTTTTTGACTGCTAGTGTCCACGTGCACCTGTAGATGGCAGTATAACCCAAAAGTCTCTAAATTTCCGTGTCCCCCCGGGAACTACAGTAAATGGATTTTACCAAAGGTAAGTGCAAAAATGTAATTTTATTCCTCGGTAGAGATGAATGGAAAGTCAATGTAAATACATTAAATATACGTTGTCAACACACCTCATATGCAATCCATTTTTCTGCATGTTTGCTGCATTTAATTTGCTTGTTAGTCTGACGTTTGCATAGAGGTCAGAGAACGGCTGTGGTATTCCATATACCCCCGTGCACTTTGCTGACTCTATGCAATCATTGTGCTGTTGTGTTTGATCCCTTCCATTTCCTTTCCTTTATCCCTCCCAGGTATACCTCTGAGAGCAGCGTTTCCTTCCCCCGCTCCCCCGCCCCGCCATCCTCATATCGCTCTGATGAAGAGATCCCACCTACCTTAGAAAGATTCCCATCCAATGTGGAGCAGAGGTGAACCATTAGCTGCTACCCTTCATTTCCTCTTTCTCTATAATAGATCAGAATCTCATCATGTCATCTGCATAGTGTGTGTCTGTTAAGGGGGCCTTACAAAGTGGGATTACAGACCGTTATGCCATTTTAGGTTTAGGTTCAATACATTAATTGCAATACACTTTGTATTTTAGAGATCTTTTTACTTTTTTAGGTGTTCTTTGTTCCTGTGCTGGAAAACATTGCTTATGAGATTACATCTGATGTCTGTAACTTAAAAAATTAAAGTTGAACTATGGCCTCCCATAAAAAATATATGTGCTGCAGCACTTAAAAGAGAACTATGGGGTACATTTTTTTTATCCCATAGTTCTCTTAAGGGTCACGGGAGGATATATACTAGCGTCCTCCCATGACCCAAAGCTCAGTATATAGCGAGCTACAGCTTGCTATATACCGAGAGCGCCGCAGCCAGGGCGGATCCCGACAATGCTGTCTAGATCCACCCAGCTGCGTGAGTGACAGCTGGCTCTGCCTATCTAGAGGCAGAGCCAGCTGTACCCGCCCCCTTTTCCGTCTGTTCCTCCAGACAGCAGTGGAGGATCGGAGGGAGGGGGGAAATCCCTGCGGGGAGCAATGACTGACAGTCACTGCTCTCTCCAGGGAGATGATCAAGAAGTGAGCGATCGACGGTATGTGTTCACTGACTTCCCGATCTATTGAGCCGACATGTGGGAGTTTCATTGTCACACGTCGGCTCGAACTATGAGGTGAGTGAAAATCACTCACCTCATAGTTCTCATTTAATTACAAGTGCACCTGCACATTCTTTTTTTCTCATAGTACCCCTGAAAATTCCCTCACATACCTGTTGAGCCTGAAGTCCACCTAATGCAGCTTCCTGTGATAGGGTGGTAACAATGCTGCACTGCTCCTGAAATCACAGCAGAGTTGCCCCCTCATGTAAACATAAATGAAGGAAGATTTGGCTCAGTCAAGGAGGAGGGTAGAGGAAGTTTTTAGGAGGCTTGTGCAACACATGGTCACTGGATTTGGTACTCGTTTCACCGGTCATACAGGAGCCTTTAGTTGTACTTTAAAGCTGAACTCCAGGTAGATATAACAGCCACAGATTAATGCAGATCTGTATTCACTAATTCATCAATAAATCAATATTTTAAATGCAAGCAGTATGAGCACCTGAATGTGACTTGCTATCAGGCTTTTCTGTACAGCAGATATCAGGCTAGGAGAGGGAGAAGCAGCACAAAGAGCCAGTCAGCTCTGCTGCAGTGCTCATGTGTTAACAAGAAACATGCCGATAAGAGGAGAGATGAGCTCATCACTCTCCTGCTTCTCCTTTCACTGTCCATACACAAGCTGGGGGAGGGACAAGACCTGTAGACGTTACAACATAAACTTGGTTCTCCTGACCTGCCAGACAGGGTGGTGCTGTGTAAATTTCACGACTGGATGGGCAAAAATACTCTTTTCAGTTTATATTAAGATTGGCCTTTCCGGTTCTCCTGCACATATTAATGGGTAAAAGGGATGTTCTGCCCGTGCTGTGGTCACATAATCAGCAGTTAGTGTAAAAATGAACACTGTACCCCCTTCTGTAGTGCTCTTTGCAAGTATTTCTCCTATATTACGGTATCTTCTGAATAGGTGATGAGAGCAGCTCTGGAGATTAGCTGCTGCTTCAATTGCCAATAATAGACAAGTGTCCTTCCGTCCTTTTCAGATATTCGGCGCTCTCTCGGCTCCCCGCAGAGCACAGGCAAGCTATAGAGGTCACAATGAGTGAGGTGAGTGCAGCCTGTCTCCAGGTACAATTGCTGTGGTCTCTTCTCTCCTTTTTGGGGCCCAGTTCAAATTTTGGTAATTTGCTTTTTCCATGAACTCCCTTTTAAGTGTAAACCACTTTTCTTTGTACTTGAAAATGGACCTGAACTTGAAATATGAAGTTGTTATATTCTGTAGGGACCACCTAGAAATGCTAATTATTGCAATGTTAAGGTTTTTTTTTTTCTGTAATTTCTCCTGAAAACTAGCAGTGCACTTCATGTGCCTTGAGCCTCCCAAAGTGGGTCTTCCTATAGCAAATATATTTGTCCTCCCGTTACCCTAAGGAGAACTACGGGGAAAAGCCTTAACCTCATAGTTCTCCTTTAAAAAAAAAGGAGGGTTTAATATCGCATTAAGTAACTTGGTGTTACCCTCAGGAGCGATGGAGAGAGAGTTCTCCGAGTTCTATTTAAAAGCAAAGTGTAATTAAAAATTAACACAGACATAGAAAAATGATACAAAAAGGGTAAAACTGAGACAACTGCAAGAAACGTGCACACGGCACATTTAAAAAGTGTCCCATTTTGTATTATTATTACTTGTCTTCTTGTCTTCTTGCTGTGTGACTCTTCCTTCTCTCCTGTGTTCTCTTATGTCATTTTGCTGTTTTTTGTTTTTTTAGATCCGCTGGCTGCTCGAGGACGAGTTAGTATCGGCCCTGCGTCACTCCCGGGTGATCAGCCGTTCCATCTTACGGAAAGTTCTGTCCCATGTGTGTGAGTCTGAAGGTCGGCCGCATTGTAACCGGGAATTGGTTCAGCTCCAGTTTGTTTTCGGACCTGAAAATTCTCTGCAGAAGTTTAAAGAGGTGCGTGCAAAATAGAAGCGGACTAAGCTTCAGGTTTAACCGTCCCTACTCTTTCCAAAACCAGGGAGGGGAATTTATCAAACCCGGAGCAGGCACAATCCGGAGCAGTTGCCGGGGCAACCAATCCGCTTCTGTCTTCAGTTCAGTTAAAGGAGAACTATGAGGGGGCGTGCTTTTCACTCACCTCATAGTTCTAGCCGACATGTGACAATGAGACTGTCACAGGTCGGCTCAGTAGATCGGGAGGTGAGCGAACACATGCCGTCGTTCGCTCACTTCTTGATCATCTCCCTGGAGAGAGCTGTGACTGTCAGTCCTTGCTCCCCGCAGGGATATCCCTCCGATCCTCCAGTGCTGTCCAGTTCGCTCACCTCTCGATCCTGTCACTGCTCTCTGCCATGACAGGGGAGGGGCTGGATTCCCCCCTCCCCGCTTCGATCCGCCAGCACTGACTGGCGGAATATGCAGGTGATTATTTTTTGCTTTACTGACCATGTGACCATGTGCTTGTTCTTCATCAGTGACTTAGAAAGCGAGTATGAAAATCACAGCCCTCAGCTTGCACCTTCAAAAATAAGTTAGCGCTCCCCCACATTGGTTCCATATTTCCTGAATGTGATCAGAATATTCATGAATGTGTGCGTGAGTCTTTCAAAGTGAACCTACACCCTGTCACTATACTCTCATATAAACTCTGTTTCAATGTTATTGTAATTTCCAAAGTTGTTTTCAATCTTCTTAAATCTGCAGCTTTCATTAAAGCAATACTTAGTGATCTGCCATAAACCTCCTTGTTGAGGCACTTCTTTTTATTCGTGACAACGGTCTCCCAGTTGTTCCTCTCTGTTGTCACTCTGTCACAGGCATCCCTGTTGGAGTCTACAAGCGGCTGTGCTGACACACATTGCATGGCCATGGTGCACACTTTTCACTATTAGGAAGTTGGTCCAGAGCAGTTATACGTGGCCAATGCTGCAGAAAGTGCATGTAGACAGGAAGTGGCTGAAAGAAGCTAAAGAAGATCAGCAACATTTCATAGGGAAAAGAGTCATCGCAGCTGTTTATGATACACTGTGATAAATGTTATCCAGTTAGGAATTAAAGCTGATCTCCAGGATAAGCAAATATTGTCCTCGTACAAGAGTCCTGTGTATTCTTCTTGAATCTTGGTGAGCTTTGTGTATTTCTTCCAGCTCTGTGCAGTAATCAAGTGTGAGACTTGGAGCTTCCTGTAATAAAGACCGCTCACTGCTGCTCTCTCTCCTTGTGCAGGGTGACTGGTCTTGTCTCCGCCCCCTCCTGTAATAAAGACCGCTCACTGCTCCTCTCTCCTTGTGCAGGGTGACTGGTCTTGTCTCCGCCCCCTCCTGTAATAAAGTCCGCTGACTGCTGGTTTCTCTTCTTGTGCAGGGTGACTGGTCTTGTCTCCGCCCCCTCCTGTAATATAGACCGGTCACTGCTCCTCTCTCCTTGTGCAGGGTGACTGGTCTTGTCTCCGCCCCCTCCTGTAATAAAG
>NW_017306798.1:784174-786200 GCF_000935625.1 Nanorana parkeri | reverse complement strand
ATGCAGGTGATTATTTTTTGCTTTACTGACCATGTGACCATGTGCTTGTTCTTCATCAGTGACTTAGAAAGCGAGTATGAAAATCACAGCCCTCAGCTTGCACCTTCAAAAATAAGTTAGCGCTCCCCCACATTGGTTCCATATTTCCTGAATGTGATCAGAATATTCATGAATGTGTGCGTGAGTCTTTCAAAGTGAACCTACACCCTGTCACTATACTCTCATATAAACTCTGTTTCAATGTTATTGTAATTTCCAAAGTTGTTTTCAATCTTCTTAAATCTGCAGCTTTCATTAAAGCAATACTTAGTGATCTGCCATAAACCTCCTTGTTGAGGCACTTCTTTTTATTCGTGACAACGGTCTCCCAGTTGTTCCTCTCTGTTGTCACTCTGTCACAGGCATCCCTGTTGGAGTCTACAAGCGGCTGTGCTGACACACATTGCATGGCCATGGTGCACACTTTTCACTATTAGGAAGTTGGTCCAGAGCAGTTATACGTGGCCAATGCTGCAGAAAGTGCATGTAGACAGGAAGTGGCTGAAAGAAGCTAAAGAAGATCAGCAACATTTCATAGGGAAAAGAGTCATCGCAGCTGTTTATGATACACTGTGATAAATGTTATCCAGTTAGGAATTAAAGCTGATCTCCAGGATAAGCAAATATTGTCCTCGTACAAGAGTCCTGTGTATTCTTCTTGAATCTTGGTGAGCTTTGTGTATTTCTTCCAGCTCTGTGCAGTAATCAAGTGTGAGACTTGGAGCTTCCTGTAATAAAGACCGCTCACTGCTGCTCTCTCTCCTTGTGCAGGGTGACTGGTCTTGTCTCCGCCCCCTCCTGTAATAAAGACCGGTCACTGCTCCTCTCTCCTTGTGCAGGGTGACTGGTCTTGTCTCCGCCCCCTCCTGTAATAAAGTCCGCTGACTGCTGGTTTCTCTTCTTGTGCAGGGTGACTGGTCTTGTCTCCGCCCCCTCCTGTAATATAGACCGGTCACTGCTGCTCTCTCTCCTTGTGCCGGGTGATTAGTATTGTCTCTGCCCCCTCCTGTAATAAAGACCCCTCACTGCTCCTCTCTTCTTGTGCAGGGTGACTGGTCTTGTCTCTGCGCCCGCTATAGTTTCTTAAAGTGGGTGGGGCCTGCTTCGTCCCTCCCACAGCTCTGCTCTCTGCGCAGGCAATGTACAGCACAGTGATGATGTCACTGCTACTTTTACAATCTGTTATGCGGCTTTGTAAAAGCATTTAGTGCGCACACAATGGATTTATATAATTTGTGGCTATTGAGGAATAGATTTCAATGAAAGTTTTTGAACCCGGAGTTCAGCTCTAAATCCAGTGAAGAAATCGTTACAAATA
This sequence comes from Nanorana parkeri, assembly GCF_000935625.1. Classification (NCBI taxonomy): domain Eukaryota; kingdom Metazoa; phylum Chordata; class Amphibia; order Anura; family Dicroglossidae; genus Nanorana; species Nanorana parkeri. Next base: position 784,843 of record NW_017306798.1, on the reverse strand, counting down.
GTCCATAGTACATGAACAGTATATCCGCCTCTGCCAGCAGCATCGGCCGGGGCTCTGAGCCGTGCCCACGAGACGTCTCTCTTGTTTTTTTGGAATGACTTAGCTTGCAGTTCTGCGTGGCGCGGCCCCTCTACGAGAGAGCCAGTGATATTTTTAGAAACAATTATCCTTTTATGGCTCGTTCTCGGCTAATGTCAAGCGAAGTTCCGGTGGTTGAGTTAGGCCCTCCGATCTAAGGCTTTAATGATCTCGGGGGAGTTCTTTAGGGCTGTAAAATCCGGGATTTGTTTTTAAATGAAATGTGTAATCTTGGGACCGTGTTTGGCAGGAGAATGTCATTGTTTCAACTTAAGTGTTTTCCTGTTATATCTTCATTTTCCACTTTATGTTTCGGCATACGGTCCATTTCCCTCCGTCTGCGTATAAATAAAATCCTGCACGCTCATGAGCTCACAATGAAAAAAAATAATAATTTACAAGTGAAAGTTGGGTTTAAAAGAAGGTTTGAGGTCAGAGATCGGTCATATCCAAAAAAAAAAGGCCATTGCTGTTCTTTTTTTTATTTTGTGCAGTTGCCGTACTATATTCCACTGGCAAAACTTTTATGTCATAGGGTGGTATTGGTGCCAAGACCAAGACTACATTTTTTTAAAATGATGGTTGCCTGCT
>NW_017306798.1:780129-784139 GCF_000935625.1 Nanorana parkeri | reverse complement strand
CCAGACTGTAATAAAAAGTTGATAAAACGTTTTACATTTCCCAAGTCGATCCAAAACTAGAATAATGTCACAGCTACCTTGATCGGGGATGGAGTTTGGCATCCCTCATCAAGGCAGCTGCCTGCACGTAAAGTATCAACTGCACTTTACAGCCCAATTCTAACTAGCCTTTTTTTTTTTTAACACCGTTCCACTGGCATATCATATATGCATCACACCGGGTGTTGGGGCCCCAACATGGGCTGTATGCATATATGCATCCTCTGGACCGCTGGTCTGTGCTGAGTGCTCACTAGCACGCTCTCAGCACAGTGACAGCTCCCAGTCATTGTTTACAATTGGAAGGTGGTGGGACCATCAGCCAATCACATCGATCACATGAGCCCACCTCTGATCTCTTTAAAGCGAGTTGGCTGGAAGGGGTTAAAGGAGAACTATGGGGTTAAGGCTTTTCCCCATAGTTCTCCTTAGGGTATCGGGAGGACACAAACTAGCGTCCTCCCATCACCCTAGGCTCAGTATATAGGGAGCTGTAGCTCGCGGTATACTGAGACGCCGCAGCTGAAACGGATCCCGACAATTATACCGGGATCCGCCCAGCTGCGTGACTGACAGCTGTCTCTGCCTATCTAGAGGCAGAGCCAGCTGTACCCGCCCCCTCCCCCGTCCATTCCGCCAGTCAGCGCTGGCGGGGAGGGGGGAATCCAGCCCCTCCCCTGTCACGGCAGAGAGCTGTGACAGGATCGAGAGGTGAGCGAGCGCCGGTATGTGTTCGCTCACTTCCCGATCTACTGAGCCGACCTGTGACAGTCTCATTGCCACAGGTCGGCTAGAACTATGAGGTGAGTGAAAAGCACCCGCCTCATAGTTCTCCTTTTAATAATAATCAGACCACACGTGGTTAAAACTAAAGAAAAGCAGTTGTCGCTGCCATGCTCACCCTATCTCCAGCACTGCCCTCCACAGACTCGCCGCTCTTTGATCCAGCTCCTGGTCCTCTTTTGGGTTGAAGACCGCTTAGCGTTAGCTACTTTCTGTAAGTTTGGGATGTCAGGGACCCGCCCCTTGGGAGCGCATCATCAAGCTAGCATTATTAGCATATTCCTATCAAACAACATACTGGGATAGACCTTGTCGGATAGGGTGCTGTATGAACTATCAACTGGTATCACATGACACATAAGTTTAATATGTCGTCATTACATCTTCTCATTGCAAAGTTGAAAGGTTTATTAGGCCATCGCATTACAGTGCCAAGTTTCTGTGCGGGGAAGGGCAGGGCTGGGAGTCAATCAGGTTGGTTGCATGCAAATGTTACAACAATGAACAATGCTGATAGGAGGAGAGAGCTGAATGAGCAGAGTGATAACCTCGCTGGTCTCCTGGTTCTCCTTCACTGCCCAATCAGCATCTAGGGTTGTAGAGAGGTAACCACTGTATTTGTGAATTGCAAGTGGGGTCATCTATATTTAATGTGTTTTGGTAGCAGGTAGGGTGACTTGCAGTCACCCCTTCTTGTGTATGATGCCTTTCTTCTCTCATCTCCTCCAGGAATTCCGCAGACTGTCCCTGCTGGGCTACCAACTGAACGAGGAAGAAGACGACTATTATTATGTGTCTTTAAGCCGTCATCACGCTCAGCGGGCAGACCACACAAGCGCACAACACCTGGATGTACAAGGACATGCAGCGTGGCATGAACCTGATGTCAACACAGCCACAGGGAGCGTGGATGAAGAGCTGCTGGGCAATGGACGCCCTGAAGACAAGGTGATCATACACAGTTATCGGCCTTAAGCCCGTGACACACTGCATGCAAAGGCGTGCAGAGCGAAGCAAAGCTGTCAGGAACAGAGCTTCGCATGCAGTGTGTGAGCAGAGTGCAGCCAGATGATTGACAGCACCTTCAGCCAATCGGCTCGCGCGTAACAACCGGATGGAGTTCTCATCGTGACGCGCAGGTTTATACGCGCGAGACGATTGACTGAAGATGACATTTTTCAGGCAGAAGTTTTCAAAATGCCTTGATGGGTGCATGTCAGCCTGGAGGAATGAGTGTAGCAAGGCTTCCTTTGCATGCATTGCACCCTAGGTGACGCCCACATGTGATACATAGCCTCCTTGATTGAAAGAACTGAACACCAATGAAATGAAAGGGAAGTACCAGAGAGAGTCAGGCGAAAGGGATAGATGATGATGGACGTCCTCCAGCCAGAAAATGAGGTGGGCTCTATCTGACTTGTTGCAGCTTCTAAAGCCCTGCTTGCAAAGCCGTGCAGAGCGAAGCCGAGCTGTCCGGCGCGGAGCTTCGCGTGCAGTGTTTAAGCCGAGTGCGGTCAGATGATTGACTGCACCTTCAGCCAATCAGCTTGTGCGTAGCAACCGGCCAGACGTCGCATCCTGACGCGCGGGTTTATATGCGCAAGCCGATTGGCTGAAGATGTGCCGGGGAGAAAAATTACATGAAACACTGCTCGCGAAGGCAGCGCACCAGTCCTCCGTGCTGCTTCACGTGGAGTGTGTCACGGCCTTTATTAACCCAATAAGGTTCATCTTTTCATTCCCCCGTTGCCTTATAGTAGAACAAAAGTGAATTCATTGGTCATTAAAAACACCAAGAATTGTTTTTCCTTTGTACATGATTATAGCCACACAAAGGTCTAAGGTCCTGTTCACATGAGTTTCAGGTCCTGATCACTTCCGGATCTGCAGACGCGGTGCTACTGATGCAGTGCGTTTTTTACGCGTTTGCGTTTCCTGACCGTACAAAAAGTGACATGCAGTATTTTTCTGTCGTAAGCTGAACGGACTGCGCACGTGAGAACTGTAGCCCATAAAACACATAGGGATACATTGGGATGCATTTTGAGTGCAGGAGCGTACGGATCAGGTCAGCACACAAAACGGACGTCGTGTGAACAGGCACTAAGAATACTTTGGCATGTATAACAAAGCCGTTTTTAACCCTCGCCTTCCTGACATTAGCTCTAGCTCTACTTTGAGTGCATTTCCTCTTTAAAAGCTAATGCCACATGTATAACAACTTACCTTTTATAATTACAGCCGGGTGCAGAGGATCCTGGGGGATGGGCGCAGGCTGCCCTGGAGGTATCCGATAGTGAAGTCTCCTCAATCATGTCGGGGATGTCTGCTCTGGAGCAAGGAGGAATATCTGCCACTGAAGCGTCCTTGAGTGACAGAGGCCACACGCCACCTAAAACATCATCAGAAGTCAGTCTGCCAGAGTCTGTACTGTCCGGGAATATGAACAGTGCAGGTAGATCCGCAATTCACACAATCTCTGCCAGCTACTTAAAGTTCATGTAAACCCTAATAATGACTTTCTCCTATTTGCTTAGTTTTGGTTTGTTAAATATACCATTCAAACAGACCTTTAGCTCCCATTCACACGAGTAACAGCCGGCCCGTACAGATGCGTGCTGCATGCACGGCCGCATCGGGCCGCTTCCGGGAAGGACAGGTGCTGCGTGTGATTGTACGCAGCAGCCTGTTCTTCTCTATGGGAGTACGCAGCCGTATGCCGCCCTACGATCACCCGAACTGCACGTCTGTGCGGGTGTCCGTGCTCGTACGCAGACAGGATGGATCCTGTGTGCGTCCGAGCAGGTAACACCCACACCCGTACGGACGTGCAGTTCGGGTGAGCTTAGGACGGCGTCCTCCCATAGGGAAGAACAGGCTGCTGCGTACAATCACACGCAGCACCTGTCCTTCCCAGGAGTGGCCCGATACGGCCGTGCACGCTGGACGGATCTGTACGGACCGACTCTTAGCCGTGTGAATGAGGCCTAAGACTTATGTTTGTAGGAATATGTCCCTATTGGAATATTTCATCTCTACTGCTATTCTGGTGACAACTCAGAATGATAGATTTCCCCTCACTGTCATGTCAGTAGTCACCAGGACAAATATTAAATCTCAGGGGGACAGAAACAGCAATAAAAACCTTGCAAGGGTTTTAATCCTTTCCTACTCTTTCAAAACCTTTA
>NW_017306798.1:751469-779994 GCF_000935625.1 Nanorana parkeri | reverse complement strand
TTAATCCTTTCCTACTCCTTCTAAACCTTTACATGTCCTTTAAAATTAATCAACGATTTTGTGGGGGGGAGGGGGGGGATTAATAACATAAACTCCGCTGAAGAGTGGGATCTGCCCACTTGAATAATGCAGCAAAGATCAGATGACCAAGTATTACAGGTGAAACTCAAATAATTAGAATATCGTGCAGAGTTCATTTATTTCACTAATGCAACTTATGCGGTGAAACTAATATATGAGAGAGACTCATTACATGCAAAGCAAGATAGCTCAAGCCGTGATTTGTCATCATTGTGATGATTATGGCTTACAGCTCATGAAAACCCCAAGAACCCCAAATCCACAACCTCAAAAAAGTAGATTATTACATGCAATCAATAAAACAAGGATTGTACATAGAACAATATCGGACCTCTGAAAAGTACAAGCATGCATATGTACTCAATACTTGGTTTGGGCCCCTTTTGCAGCACTTACTGCCATTACTTTTGCACGATATTCTAATTATTCGAGTTTCACCTGTAAGTCACATGTTCAGCTGCCATGGGATCCTGGAGCAGCATTTCATCCAGAGGTTTGCAGATCCTGATCTGTGCACGTTTAACAAATCCAGTTAGATTATTGACTTTGCTGCTGTGTGTATCTATGTCTATAAAGCTGTATTCTTTTTTTTTTTTTTTATCCCAGCAGGATTGCGGCAGCGTCCCAGTCGTGTGCAGAGCCTGGTGTCAAGTCATGGCAGCATGGACTCTGACCACTTAGGTGAGCCAGGTCTGAACGAGTGTCTTATGTACTACTATGATACAGCAAAAAGCTATTATTCTTTTGCAGTCCAGAGGGGCCAAGCCTCGGACAGATACAGATGGATTCACAGTTCTTATACAAAGATCCTTTATTTGATGGTTGCAATCTTAGCCAATTAATTTTAGGTTTTTATTACATCCCCTTCTTTGGGGCTCTGGGCAAATCATACACAGAACCATATATTGAAGGTTTAGAGGTTGACTGACACCTTGAATTGGCCAGCTGTGGGCACGCGGCTAATAAATGCCCATTAGGTCTAGAGGTTACACCGAGAGGAGACATTACTCACCTCACCCCCTGCTCCGGCACTCTCCTGTTCTCCCTGGTGCTCCGGGTTGTGGCGGTCCCTCGGTGTGATCACACACAATGCAGAGAGAGAAGTATGGACACCGGCACCCCAAAATGCGTCTATTGACGTAAATGCAGCAAATCACATTCAGTGCAACGTTTCGCAGTCTCGCAGGATCCCCTTCCTCAGGCAAGACATGCGATGTGATCCCGTGAATGGGATTTGCTGCATTTACGTCAATAAATAGACGCATTTTGAAGTGCTTCAAATTTCACACTTCCCGTCCTGTTCTTGGACAATCACCATCTACACACTTTGTGGCGATTGGATGAAGGTGTCTGTGCCACCTGTGTGGATTTAAATGCTGACAATTATCAGAACTGAAGACGTGGCTTGGGTAAGCTTTTAAAAATCTGCAACATTACAGAACAAGTGCAGTTGATTGTGACTAACTACTGCTAGCTATGGTGGCACGTAAGATTATTTTCCCTATTTAGACCACAGTCTCGATTTTTTTTTTTTTTACAGCCTCTCCTTTTCTGTGATTTTTAAGTTCTCCATCAGTACTATAATCTTGAGATCAACTCAAACTTTCTTATTAATCGAAGGCTAACACAGTACAATAGAACAGTCTATAAATATGATTGATAAAAGGTGTGATTCTGAAATTGTCCTTTATTCATATATTGTTTAAAACCATGTGAAGGGGTTATAGCAAAAGCCGAAACGCGTTGGTTAAGATTACAATAGTCAAACTATCTTTGAGTGAAAAACATTTTGTCCATCTTTTCCTGTATAAGGGTTTGCTCCTCTGGACTTAAAGGAGAACTATGAGGTGAGTGAAAATCACTCGCCTTCATAGTTCGAGCCGACGTGTGACAATGAAACTGTCACAGGTCGGCTCTAAAGATCAGGAAGTGAACGAACACATACCGGCGCTCGCTCACTTCTCGATCATGTCCCTGCAGAGAGCCGTGACTGTCACTCACGGCTCCCTGCACAGAATCCCCCCCCCCTCCCCACTCCGATCTTCCAGCGCTGACTGGCGGAATGGACGGGGAGGGGGCGGGCACAGCTGGCTCTGCCTCTAGATAGGCAGAGCCAGCTGTCACTCATGCAGCTGGGTGGATCTCGACAGTAATGTCAGAATCCTTCCCGGCTGCGGCGGTCTTAGTATACTGCGAGCTGTAGCTCGCGATATACTGAGCTTTGGGTCACGGGAGGACGCTGCTATATGTACTGTGACCCTTAAGAGAACTACGGGGAGAAACACTGGGCCCATGGTTCTCTGTTAAGTAGATCGCTCGGCTTTGCTGTACTATATTTGCTTTTCAATGTACGTGCTTTTATGCCGAGCTGTTATTTTGTATCACGCAGGGTATGATGCAGGCAGCAGCGACTCGGAGTGCGAGGACGCCCTGATTAGTGAGCAGGATTCCCGCTGCCCAGTGATGCCTAGATTTTGGCTCATTGTAAAGATTCACCAGGACCGGGTGGAAGTGTGCACCCATGCCAGGTACATTTATAAATGCGTCTATACTTTTATGACCAGATATGCATGTAGGGGGGACAGTTGCAGAGCGGATTTAGCTTTCGTGCATTTGTCTGTGGTCTGCAAACTCAAGTCTGTCCCTTCTTCCTGACAGTGTTGGGGTGGCCCAGGAGGTGGAGGAGCTTGGAGAGAGCCAGAGACTGCACCAACTGGTGGTCAGGAAAGTGAGCGAGATCTGCCGTGTGGTGAACCAGGTAACTCATCCATTGTTATCATTTATTTTATTCCCAAAACAAACCGAGGCAGTGAACTGGGATGAGCTTGTGTCTGGGTGACGTCATGGGTGGATTATGTCATTGTGAGGCTGATCGGGATATCGGATCTCCATGTTGTAGGACATTGTGAGACATTGTAGCATATGCTTTCATATTTTAAATGATTACTGACTTTATTAAGCAACCTGCAGTGGAAAATTGAATGTTTTTGGCTTCTCTGTGCAACGCAGGCAGATCATGGTCTGGTGGGAGGGGATGGCAGGGTGCTGTACATAGCTCCCTGAAAACATCAGCACCCTGCCTCAGTAATGCAAGCAGTGGACCCAGGGCAGCCATCAGGGGGGTACGGCCGATACTCATGTAAGGGGCCTGCCCGGGTGCCTTACATGACTATCGGCCGACAGTGAAGGGCGAGGAGGCTGAAGCCTGGCCCTAGCAGCGCAGGGCCCCAGCATTGCCGCTCCAGCGGCTTTGAGACAAGCTGGGGCCCCATCAGCAATGCTGCTCGTCTGATGTCGGACTGGTCGGAAGTGACGTCATTTCTGGCATGTCCGGCGCCAGACAAGGCCATGTGTGAAGGTAAGAGGAGCTGGGAAGGAAGGAGGGAGGGGAGGGATGCAGCCCTGACCAGCCCACCTGAGACCCCTTCAGAGCCCACCATAGACAGTCTCAGATGGGCTGTGCAGCATCTATGGTGGGCTCTGCAGGGTCACTCTCAGGTGGGTTCTGTGTCCAGCACGTCACTAAAGCCGTGTAAGGGGCCCCAAAATTTCTGATGGCTGCTCTGAGTGGACCTAATCTTGAGAGGAGTTGTGCAAATATCAAAATGCCTTGATGAGGAGGTGTCAGTCTGGAGGAGTGGGAGTTTCTGGGAAGACTATATTTGCACGCAGACTGCCCAAGGTATCCCCCATATGTGTTGCTGAGCCCCTATTTTTGAAGGAACTGCAGTGAATGAAAGGGGAGGGCCAGGGACAGTCAGGGGAGGAAAAAGCTGGATGACGTTGGACGTCCTCCAGCCAGTAAATGAGGCGGGCTCTATCTGACTTGCTGCAGCTTCTAATGCGCATTGTGAGACGCTCCCGGTGTGCAGTGACATCGGAGGAAGAGGAGTCGGTACAACTGTGCAAGACTGAAGGGAAGGACGGAGGTCAGATAGAAGACTGAAGGGAAGGACGGAGGTCAGATAGAAGACGGAAGGGAAGGACGGAGGTCAGATAGAAGACTGAAGGGAAGGACGGAGGGCAGATAGAAGACTGAAGGGAAGGACGGAGGTCAGATAGAAGACGGAAGGGAAGGACGGAGGTCAGATAGAAGACTGAAGGGAAGGACGGAGGGCAGATAGAAGACTGAAGGGAAGGACGGAGGTCAGATAGAAGACGGAAGGGAAGGACGGAGGTCAGATAGAAGACTGAAGGGAAGGACGGAGGGCAGATAGAAGACTGAAGGGAAGGACGGAGGTCAGATAGAAGACGGAAGGGAAGGACGGAGGTCAGATAGAAGACTGAAGGGAAGGACGGAGGGCAGATAGAAGACTGAAGGGAAGGACGGAGGTCAGATAGAAGACGGAAGGGAAGGACGGAGGTCAGATAGAAGACTGAAGGGAAGGACGGAGGGCAGATAGAAGACTGAAGGGAAGGACGGAGGTCAGATAGAAGACGGAAGGGAAGGACGGAGGTCAGATAGAAGACTGAAGGGAAGGACGGAGGGCAGATAGAAGACTGAAGGGAAGGACGGAGGTCAGATAGAAGACGGAAGGGAAGGACGGAGGTCAGATAGAAGACTGAAGGGAAGGACGGAGGGCAGATAGAAGACTGAAGGGAAGGACGGAGGTCAGATAGAAGACGGAAGGGAAGGACGGAGGTCAGATAGAAGACTGAAGGGAAGGACGGAGGGCAGATAGAAGACTGAAGGGAAGGACGGAGGTCAGATAGAAGACGGAAGGGAAGGACGGAGGTCAGATAGAAGACTGAAGGGAAGGACGGAGGGCAGATAGAAGACTGAAGGGAAGGACGGAGGTCAGATAGAAGACGGAAGGGAAGGACGGAGGTCAGATAGAAGACTGAAGGGAAGGACGGAGGGCAGATAGAAGACTGAAGGGAAGGACGGAGGTCAGATAGAAGACGGAAGGGAAGGACGGAGGTCAGATAGAAGACTGAAGGGAAGGACGGAGGGCAGATAGAAGACTGAAGGGAAGGACGGAGGTCAGATAGAAGACGGAAGGGAAGGACGGAGGTCAGATAGAAGACTGAAGGGAAGGACGGAGGGCAGATAGAAGACTGAAGGGAAGGACGGAGGTCAGATAGAAGACGGAAGGGAAGGACGGAGGTCAGATAGAAGACTGAAGGGAAGGACGGAGGGCAGATAGAAGACTGAAGGGAAGGACGGAGGTCAGATAGAAGACGGAAGGGAAGGACGGAGGTCAGATAGAAGACTGAAGGGAAGGACGGAGGGCAGATAGAAGACTGAAGGGAAGGACGGAGGTCAGATAGAAGACGGAAGGGAAGGACGGAGGTCAGATAGAAGACTGAAGGGAAGGACGGAGGGCAGATAGAAGACTGAAGGGAAGGACGGAGGTCAGATAGAAGACGGAAGGGAAGGACGGAGGTCAGATAGAAGACTGAAGGGAAGGACGGAGGGCAGATAGAAGACTGAAGGGAAGGACGGAGGTCAGATAGAAGACGGAAGGGAAGGACGGAGGTCAGATAGAAGACTGAAGGGAAGGACGGAGGGCAGATAGAAGACTGAAGGGAAGGATGGAGGTCAGATAGAAGAACTATCTCTGCAGCAGGCACTTTTAGAAACAAAAGTGTATTCCGGTGGCAGTTTCACTTTAAATGACCAACTCTAATAGAAGAGCTCTGGATCCTGCAGACGTGTTCAGCATGGCTGCATCCAGAATGAATGAATTATTAGTGTAACACTGACAATCTCTGGAAGCTGAACTCAGGAAAAGGCAGGCACCTAGTCACCAGTATTGCATGTGATCCCCTTGTAGCTGACCTTTTCACCATTACTGCTGTACCATTCCTTGTCCTGCATGGTGTGTCTGTGTGGAGGCGGCCATCTTGGTAGAGGCAAGCTTTACTTCCTTATGTCAGAGCTCCCCTCTGATAACTGGTAGGATGATATTCAGGAAGCAGCAGGGTTGTTGAAGGAAGCACAGATCCACACAATGTAGCAGAAACAGTGGCGTCACAAGGGGGGTGCTGGGGGTGCGCCCCGCACCCGGGTGCCACCATTGGAGGGGTGACACCAAAATGACTCACAGTCATTTTGGTGTCACCCCCCTCTGAAAAGTCGGGCGCTCGGTCATGGACTGAACGCCCGACAGTATCAGGAGAGAGGAGAGTACCCGGCGGCATACCTTATCCCGCCGGGTGACTGTTCCCTCCTCTCTCTGCGGGCGTCCATCACCAAGATGGCCGCCGGCAGGTATCAGAATACTGCCGCGCATGCGCAGTGACGTCTCGGCGGGGTGACACTCGGTTACCGCTCTGGGTGTCACCCAGTCTCGGGACGTCCCTGAGCAGAAGCAGGGAGATTCTTGCACTGTAAGTCCCTTAGGTACAGCTTTCCCTCCAGCAAGGAAAAGAGTGAGCAGCACAGTAATGACATCACCAAATCTAACTTCAAATCTGCTAAGACAGTCAGAGACAGCAGTGCCTTAGGTGATCTCACTGCAGCATTTCTAGATGTTTCCTATAACATAATACATTATGGAGCTCAGGCCTACTTAATGTAGGGATGCCATTGCACTTCTTGATATTGGGGGGCTATGCCTACAAAGCCTAGGCATCTGATCACTGCACAAGGTGGAATCAGCCAGTGGCGTCACGCGGGGGGTGCGGCTCGCACCCAGGTGACACCAAAATGACTGTCCTTTTGGTGTCACCCCCACTAAAAAGACCGGCACTCGGTCACAGACCGAGAGCCCGACAGTGTCAGGAGAGATGAGGGGACCTGCGGCATACTTCATCCTGCCGGGTGAACGTCCCCTCCTCTTTCTGCCGGCGTCCATCACTAAGATGGCCGCCTGCAGGCGTCAATCAGATGGCCGCACATGCGCGATGTGACGTCTTCTCATGCTTGGGGAGAACTTCCCTTTGCAGCTGAGTGCCTCTTCCTGTAGTGCTGGCTCAGGTTGTGAACCTACACACAGACACCATGTATCCATTCCAGAGACAAGGCAGTCTGCTGCAAAACGGAAGTTCTACCCACCATGAGAACAGACTCAGATTTAAAAGGAAGAGCAGCAAAGAGAAGGGAAACTACCATGGATTACAGTAAGGCGCACATTACACTATTGTTTTATGTTAAAAAAATCTGAGGGTTTAATGTCACTTTAAAGAATACATTTCATACTTACCAGTCTGGTGAGCCGCGAGTAGATAATTCAGAGCTCCAGGCGCTGCTTCTATCCGACACTTCCGGGTGTGTAGACTAGAGACACGAAGCTTTGGATGCGTTACTCATTGGCTGCCGTGGTTCTTCTTACTGGCCCTACCTCACTACCGCCCTTCTGCCCCCTTTTAGAGTACTCGAATGTAGGGCAGCCATGAGGGCAGCGGGGTGTTATTTTAATCCCGTGTCCACTTTAAGAGCCATTCCTTTTGCTCCGATCCGTTTTCTAGGTCGTCACTTTTGCAGCTCCCCTGTTTAGAGCTACCGCGTTTTTCCCTAAATCCAGCCGGTGCCGTCATCCGTCACCCGGCAGCGTTAAAATACAAATGCGCTCCTACAAATTGTTACACTTAAACTTTTGTACCGGGCATTAAACCGCCATAAGCGGAAAACGAGATAGCGCCGTTGCTGCCATATATCAGAGGAAACCTCGCACGCTGGCGGCTTATTACGGATGCACAAAGCCCCAGCAGAAAAAACCTGCTTACCATCAATGTTAAATAATTTAAGGCGAGACGGAAGCATAAAGATTATAATGGCCGCTTCGCCTGAAAAAAGAACCCTTCCTGTGCGTATAAATCCCGTCCGTATTTCAGCAGCGCGATTCCTTTAGGGGAGAGGATTTGTGGCGTCGATGTTGATGGAGGGAGTAGTGTAATCGCGGTTATTAAATGTCATATTTCTCCATCGCTAAGCATTGTACTCAATCAGAATCTTTACTGCACTCTAGACGGCAATGAAATAAACAACCTTCTCTTCCCTTACTTCTCATTCTCTCTCCCTCCCGATTTTTGTGTGCTGTTTTTCTTGTACAAATCCTGTCATTTAGATTTCGGTGCCTTTTTTATATAGCTCGCCGTTTATACACTCGCTTTAATTGGGTACGCCCGCTCGTTAACAGGACCCATGTGGCTGCAACTCGGTACATACAGCGTGCTGCGGACATGGTCAACGTGCTCAGTTGTTGTTTGATCAAAGACTAGAATGGTAAAAGTGCTGTGTTTATAAAGAAAAGGGCAAAAAAACGAAATCTTCCAATGAGCACTTTGTTAAAATGTGGCCACGCGAAGTTTGGGAGGTCTGTAGCTATTGACTCTGCAGACAGTTGGCGACTTCTGCGCACTGTGCGCTTCAGCATGCGCTGACCCCGCTCTGTCATGTGACGTGGCCGACCACTTCCTGGCTGAGTTGCTGTTGTTCCCAGTTGCTTCCACTTTGTTATAATCCCAGTAACAGGTGACCGCGGAATATTTAGTAGCCAGTAAATGTCACGGATGGACTTATTGCGCAGGTGACAACCTATCACGGTACCACGCTTGTAGTCACTGAGCTCCTGAGAGCGACCCTTTCTTTCACCAATGTCTGTAGAAGCGTCTGCATGCCGAGGTGCGTCATCCTATACACCGGGGGCCATGGGTGGGGTGTCCCAATACTTTTAGCAATATAGTGTATGTATGAGTCCGTCTGGACCAAAATTCCCCAAGGAACATTTCAATAAAATGCAAGGTCCGCCCAAACTTCCCAGGCCCCGCTCCCTTTTCAAATCACTTACTGTTGGTGGGTGTAAAATGTACCCCCATCTTCCAAGGTGAGTTAAGTATAAATCTAACTTTTTTCCTTGCAGGTCCATTTTACTCCTACTAACAAGGTGTTTTGTGAAGGTGGAGGCCCGGACAGTGTAAGCAGACCTTGCTATTTAAAGGAGAACTATGAGGGGAGTGCTTTTCACTCCCCTCATAGTTATAGCCGACCTGTGACAATGAGACTGTCACAGGTCGGCTCAGTAGATCGGGAGGTGAGCGATTATATACCGGCGTTCGCTCACCTCTCGATCCTGTCGTGACAGGGGAGGGGCTGGATTCCCCCTTCCCGCTCCGATCCGCCAGCGCTGACTGGAGGAACGGACGGGGGAAGGGGCGGGTACAGCTGGCTCTGCCTCTAGATAGGCAGAGCCAGCTGTCACTCACGCAGCTGGGCGGATCTCGACATCGATGTCGGGATCCGCTCCGGCTGCGGCGTCTCAGTATACCGCGAGCTGTAGCTTGCTAGTTTGTGTCCTCCCGTTACCCTAAGGAGAACTATGGGGAAAAACACTAACCCCATAGTTCTCCTTTAAAGAAGAACTCTGTGCAGACATTTTATTAACCCTTGCTGTGGGGCTACCCATTGGCTGCTCGTTTTTGCCTAGTGTAAAAAAAAAGTTATATTCACCTAAGTTTCCGAGCTGGCTGGCTCAGAATGAATAGAGACGAGGACACCGTGGAACATAACATTCTTGCAGCGGGGGAGGAGACGGGCTGGAGAGAGTGCTGCTGGATCGGGTGAGTACAACGTTTTTGACCCTAGGCAACTATGAGCAGTTAACCCTTGCAGGGCGAGGGTAGTCCCACTGCAAGGGTTAATAGCCTTAGATTGTTAGTTCATTCAGGATGCGGAACCAATGTGAATAGTCCTCAGTAAAGTACTGCGGACCATCTGTTTTGTATAAATAACTTCAATAAGAAAAGTCTCCGCTATGATTATGTCCTAGTCTGGGTACCGTGGTGGTGCAGAGAATTCTTTTTTAAAATGCTCATCCTTTGCTTCTCTCCCCCTCCCCCCAGCGTCTGCTGCTGCAGGATCTTCACGACACGCACTTGTGTAACACGCTGCTGGTGGCCGAGAGCGAGGAGGATATCTGGAAGAGCGAAAGTCCTTATGCAACGTACCGACAGAGAATGCTTGTGGGCGAAGGTGATCATTATCTCATTAGCCAGAAATGCTGTATAACATTGGACCGGGGCCAGTACACTGAGAGCTGCAGGTGTGAGCTCGATCCAATCCCCGGCAGTAATGTTCAGTCTGAGATGACGACACCGAGGTTTGTAGTAATAGAAATAATAAACAGGCAGTAAAGAGATCTTTATTGGCAGCCTGTAGGATGGTTGTACTGAGATGGGTTTCGAGCACATCTCCCTCGTTCGGAGACTGGGTCGCAGGATCGAATAAGCTCATCTCTTGTGAAAAATAACGTATGTGCAGCAAGGGGTATCCAAGACATAAACCTTGGCATGGTCTACATCAAGGGTAGGCTTCTGGGAGCATGCCCCCCCATCACTCGCCCTTAGGACTTTTGTTCTTTTTTATCCCTGAGGGGTGTCCATAAATGGGTCCATTCTTTGATAACTGCTATTCCTATGTTTTGAAGATGTTTCACATAGCTTAACCAACCACCAAACAGAGGTCTGGACTGGCAGCATGCTGGGAATCCCCATTTAGGGTTCTCTGGGACCAGCAGGACAGAGGAATAGACTGACGGATTATATTTGCAGGCTTGCTTGTTTTAGCTGAATTTCTTGGTTTGTCAGCATCATCCTCTCACTTCCTGTGAGCCCAACTGTCGTGAACACGCCCCCAGCAGCGTGTCATCACTCAGCCTGGACTCACAATACTACTCTGCGACTTTCACAATATTATAAATGTGAAAGATGTCACCAGCACACCGAAGATCCTTTTGGAATCACCAAATGCTCATTTTATTGAACAAGTTGTCAGAGTGGATACAAGTGCTTTTCGGGACCTCGCAGGGTCCCTTCATCAGGCTGATGACAGTCGGTGCTGAAGCCCGATGAAGGGACCCTGCGAGGTTCCGAAAGCGCTTGTATCCATTCTGACAATGGTGATTCCAAAAGGATCTTTGGTGTGCTGGTGACATCTTTCACATTTATTCCTGGTTGCATGACCCCCCCCTCATCACTCGCCCTCAGGACCTTTGGTCTTGCTCATCCCTGGGTGACACTGAGGGGTGTCAGGAAATGGATCCCTTCTTTGAAAACTGCTATGCCTGTGTTTTGAACATGTTTCATATAGCTTAACCAACCACCAAGCAGAGGTCTTGGCTGGCAGAATGCTGAGAATCCCCATGTTGGGTTCTCTGGGACCCGCAAGAGAGGGGAATAGACTGATGGATTATATTTGCAGGCTTCCTTGGTTTATTTGGATTTCTTGGTTGAGTCAACCCCGCAGTTATAGCGGGAGAAGGAGGAGACAATTGATCACGAGTCAAGCTGGGAGAAGTATACTGTATGCTCCATACTGGAATAGAGCATACCGTATACATCTTTCAGCTCGACTCACGATCAAGTGACTCCTTGATCAGAGGTGCAATTAGGAGGCTAATGAGAGACCAACTTTCAGCACCGGAGCAGGTCCAGGAAAAAGGGAAAGGAGATTTGGCAACCTTCAGGAGTTTATTAAAGCACATTGCACCCTAAAAAAGAAACAAAAGGCACCTTAATTTCACCATTATCATTGACTCCAATTTCACAGGAATTTCTTGACATTCCCCAAAATTTCATGGACATGAAAAATCTCAGTTTTGCTCATCTCCAGCAGAAGCATTTCCGGTCTCTACCCTACGTTCCAGTATGTAGGGCTGCAACCCCACAGTTACAGCGGGCGGAAAAGGAGTCACTTGATCGCGATTCAAGCTGAAAGAAGGAAACTGCTTGCTCCATTCCAGTATTGGCACACAGTTTAGTTGGTCTCTCATTAGCCTCCTAATTGCAGCTCTGATCAAGGAGTCACTTGATCGTGAGTCAAGCTTAAAGATGTATACGGTATGCTCTATTCCAGTATGGAGCACACAGTATACTTCTTTCAGCTTGACTTGCGATCAAGTGACTCCTCTTTCTCACGCTGTAACTGCGGGGTTGACTCACCCAAGTTCCTCGCATCGCCTTTCACCATCTCGTGGAGTCACCAGGCGGCCCAACAAAGTACTGATGGGGGGTCATAATAATCTGGCCACTCAGTGTATAATCCATCAGTCTATTCCCCTCTTCTGCTGATCCCAGAGAACCCTAAATGGGGGATTCTCAGCATGCTGCCAGCCAAGACCTCTGTTTAGTGGGTGATTAAGCTGAAACATCTTCAAAACATAGGTATAGCAGTTATCAAAGAAGGAACCCATTTACTGACACCCTTCATGACCAAAGGTCCTGAGGGCGAGTGATCAGGGGGCATGCTTAATGTATCTGCACCTAAAGAAATAGATTGGGGATAGTTTTACGTTAGGAAGAGAGATAGAATTATACAAGATATATAAAAGTATCAGTTTGAATATTCTCAGTGAAACAGGGTAAGTGCACGTTCAATACAGTTTAGTTCCATTCATATTATCAGACAAGTTTGCAGGTGTTTCCCAGCATGCTTCTCCTCAGTGTGCAAACCCAGGATAACTGCTGCTTGGTGTCTGTAAAAATAGAAAAGTAGCAGCAATACCTTTTTAATCCGGAGCTGTACTTCTTCTCCAGCACTAGAATGCACCATTTTTTGGGGTTTAATGACAGTCAGCATCATCTAATCACTTCCTGTGAGCCCAGCTGTCATGAACACCTCCCGCGGTGTGTCATCACTTAGCCTGGGCTCAAATTACTACTCTGACTTTCACAATATTATGTCAGCACTGAGGACGGACAAGTGACGTCACCAAACCGAACTGAAGACTGAAAGATAAAGGTATTCATAGGGTGCTTTTTAAAAGAATAGGTCGCTGGAGGCTTCCGGGAGCCCTGATTGGTTAGAGCACATACAGGCCTTCTTGTACTAGACGAAGGCAAGAAATTATAATTTTTGGCTCCTGGATTTGAATTGCCCACATAAGAGGAACGACATACAATATATATTTTTTATTTGATTATTGACTTTGTGTTCCTGGCTTGTGATTCTTGATTGTGTCATCCTTTTAACGGGCCGGCAGATTTCCCTGGAGAAGAGAGTTACCAGCCGCGAGATTACCTGGCAGCCACCATGCAGTTCATTCCGGGACACTTTGCCTGCGATACAGTATGGAGCACCGTTATACACATCCACCCGCGCCTTAAAATGGGGCCCAATATGGGGGTTTCCAGAGGTAAATCTTAAGAATCAAATTGTTTATTACTGTTTAAAGAAGAATTTTTATTAACCCTTACTCACCACACCGCAAGGCTTAACTGCTCGTTTTAGTCTAGGGAGGGCAATAAAAAAAGTTCTTGGAGCCGGCTTGCTCTTAGAGCGGTCCTTCCAGCCTCGCTCCCCCTCCACTGCAGCAGTTTAAGGACCCGTAGGTCATCACTTTCTATACACTGTGTATTGGATGTGATGACACCAAGGGATAGAACATCACTGGAGTGTAGGAGGGGAGAGGCAGTAGCTACCGTTGCACTTCCATGCATGAAAGATACTGTAGGTCCTGAACTATTATTAACAATTCAGCGTTCACCTCGGTCCCTTGTGGTGCACTATAGCACACGGTACATGTGCATTGCAATGCATCTAAAGTGTAATATTGTTAGATACTCCCTTGTAACCAGTGCAGCAAGACAGCTTGTCAGAGTCTTCCTGGCTAGGCCTAACAAGCTGCAAAGCCAACTTGCTCATTGGATCTGCGACAGATAAATGTAAGACTGGGGAGGGACACTACAACATACGTCGGACTGCACCAAAGGTATAAAGTCCATGTGTAGCCAAAACCTTTTTTTCTTTTCTTTTCGATGGTGTAGGGAAGGACAGAATAAAATAGACTTGATAGGTTTTAACCAGTGATGCATCCATACCGTTTTCTCAGTATGGAGTACGAGTACCAATACTTTGCTTTCAGTACTCGCCAGTACCGATACCGGTGCTTCCGCTGATATGGAGCCGGCTTCCCGGGCAATCAGGAAGCCGGGCGGTGGGTAATGACATGCCGCACGGCTTCCTGATTGCCCGGGAAGGCGGCTCCATGTTGTTTGGCTGGCTTGATTGCGATTGGCCGGGAAACCGGCTTCCCAGCCAATTAGCATTGAGCTTGCTTCCCAGCCAATCAGGAAGCCGGGCGGCAAGTAATGACCCGCCTCCTGGCTTTCTGATTGGCCGGGAGGCTGGCTCCATGCTGATTCCAGCTAATCAGCAAGGACCTAGCTGTTCGGGCAGCTCGATGCTGATTGGCCAGGAGGCCAGCTAATCAGCAAGGACCTGGCTCGATGCTGATTGGCCTGGAAGCCGGCTTCACGGCCTGTCAGCGTGGAGCCGGCTTCCTGGTGAATCAGGAGTCCGGGAGGCAGGTCATTACTCACCGCCAAGCTTCCTGATCGCACGGGACGCTGGCTCCATGTTCCCCTACGACACCGATACCTTCCACGATAAGCTCCGGTGATACTCGGTATCGGTGCAGCTCTAGTTTTAACCGTTCCCTACTCTATTCAAAATCAGTTTTTCCTATAGATACACCTAAAGAATGAATGGCAATGAACCGCAACACACACAATATACAGTACATTGCAGTAACGTGCTATGGTGTGAATGAGCCTAGAGGGCTATAATTCTCTAGGAAAGTCAGCATTTCACAATCCCTATAGAGGAAAACCCTGACGGCTTTTTTTTTTTTCTACAGCTATCCAATCCTTGCGCTCCGTGCTCAATGCTTTCTCCGTAGTCAACAGAAAGAACATGTTCGTCTATCAGGAGCGTGCCACCAAATCCGTTTTCTACCTCCGGTGCGTGTTTTTATAGTGATGGTGTTCTGATGCTTCTGGCCGGGCCTAGCTGTGGGCATTACAAGTCCTTCCGTGCACTCAGAACTGTGAGAATGTGCTTATACGTCTAAATGGATTACTCCTTTCTCTCCACTCACAGGCTGTCTGAGACCTCTGGAAACGGCCGGCTGTGGGACATGGATTTGTCTCAGTCGTTGTCTCGGTCCTTGGCTCTGTCTCGTAGTCAGGAGCCAATTTTCTCAGAAGATCTGATGGTAAGCAGTCAGGTAATTAAAGCGGACCTTCCGACTCTTCCTTGACATTGCTTAATCTCATTGTTTGACCTCTCGGTTATCCAGATTGCATGTCGTTTTGCATTATTTTATTTTTACTTCTTTGATGCTTTGTGCCTCATTTATCGGCTAGAGAGAATGATGTTGGATGTATTGGGTGTGCATGTACGAGAACTGGAGTGGATCCTCTAGTCTGGAGTCCAGTGTGGGCTGCTGTGCTGTGACGGAGCTCTATCCATACGTGCATTGCTTGTGCAGCTCCCTCGCGGGCCCCATAGAGGTGTCGGGAGCCAGAATGTGACGTCACTACGGTCCAGGCACCACTACAGGGCATGCAAAGGGAGCTGTACAAGCAATGCACGTATGGATGGAGCTCCCACGAGCCCATTCCCCCAGCCCACCCCACCTCACCCAACCTCACCCCACCCAACCTCACCCCACCTTACCCCACCCCACCTCAAGCTGACACGGCACCAGGCAGAATATTTTGAATGGTTTTGGTGTTGCGCTAGGGAGAGGCTGAGGAGCCTCTTGGAAATGGGAAAAGCAGGTAGCGACCCACTGAACACGTGGTCGCAACCCACTTTTGGGTCACGACCCAGCAGTTGAGGACCAAGGATCTAGTGGAAAGTCACTAAGTTTGCACGTCGGCATAGTAACAACAACACATGCGCCACTAATGGACCCTAGCGGGGTATCATTTTGTTTACATGTTGCGGCTATGGCAACGTGCAAACCAAATGATTCCCCACTAGAGCATTGGGTGCATTGGTTCGGGATTGGCAGCACTCCCAGCTCTTTAGTACGAAATCAGTTTGCGCGTTGCCATAGTAACTGCAACGTAAGCTCTGCGGGATTGACGGCGCTTAGATTGCTTCTACTATAGCAACAACTAAACCAAATGATCCTGCTTGAGCGTTGGGTGACCATGCTTGGGGTTGGCACAGCCAAGTTCACCGAAATGCAAGATAAGGTAAGCCTGTGTGGAAGGGTAAATATGTTATTATGCAGTTGCCATGTAAGGAAATGTTTTAACTTTGCCTCTTTCGACTTTTTAGAGTTTAGTTGACGTTGAATTGTTGGGTTTCGTGACTGTTCATCTTCTGATTGGTTGATTTTCATTCCATCCTGGTTTTATAGGGAAGCCGGCTGTCTTTGGACCTGTCCTCTCGAAATTCTGACTCCTCCAGGCCAGTGGGGCAGATGGACAAACATATCTTACTGCAGGTGCATGGAGTGGGAGAAGCAGGTATGTATCATTAAAAACTATTTTGTGATGAGTCTGACACCACCTTCCAGCACTTATGGGACAAGAGCCAATCATTTCTACTGACTGTGGTCTTCCACTATTCCTCTGTCCTTTTGTGAAATGTCATTCAGAGTGCAGAAGATAGACTTTGCTGGATGAGGTTTAATGACACTTCTGTCCTTTATGTAGGCTCTGAGATCACGGATGATTTGGTGAAGGTCCTCAGGAAGCGTCTGGATGAGGCCACGCTGGACATCATCACCGTTATGCTGCAGAGGAATTGTAAACTGACCCCAGCAGATGTGGAGGTGAGAAGAGAGTTAGAATAAGATGATGAAAGGATCCTTATGCCCAGACAGACGCAAACAAAAACACTAGATGTTCAGAGCTTTGTGGACATACACTGAGTGGCCGGATTATTATATACACCGAGTGGCCGGATTATTATATACACTGAGTGGCCGGATTATTATATACACTGAGTGGCCGGATTATTATATACACTGAGTGGCCGGATTATTATATACACTGAGTGGCCGGATTATTATATACACTGAGTGGCCGGATTATTATATACACTGAGTGGCCGGATTATTATATACACTGAGTGGCCGGATTATTATATACTTTGTTGAAGGGTTTAAAGACCGGACTGTCAGCCGAAAATCTGGGTCTGAACGTGCGAATTGTGGCCGTCAGCGACTAGTCAATGTTAGGGCAGAACGGGGGAGGGGCAAGACTGGTACAAGACAACAGAAGGGCAACAGTGCAGTGTCAGATTCCTCGCATCACCTCTCACCATCTCGTGGAGTCACGAGGCGGCCCAACCAAGTACTGATGGGGGGGGTCATAATAATCTGGCCACTCAGTGTATATGAGCTTGTTGGACATCCCATTCCAAAACCGTGCCCATTAATATAGATGCCTCCCCTTCCGTTTGCGTTTATAACGTTCCTCACTCCTCTGAGAAGACATTTCACAGGATTTTGGGGTGTCTAGTGGAATCTGTGCCCGTGAGGTCAGGTACTGACGTGGGATGAGAAGACCCGGCTCGCATGCTTTATTCCTATTCACCCGAAAGGTATTCAGTAGGGTTGAGGTCAGGGCCTTGTGCAGGCCACTTGACATTCTCCACACCAAGCTGGTCACACCATGACTTTATGGAGTTGGCTTTGTACACAGGGGCGCAGTCATGCCTGAACAGAAAAGGACCTTCCCCAAACTGTTTCCACAAGGCTGGAGGCACACAATTGTCCAAAATGTATTTGTATGCTGGAGCATTTACAGAACCTTCACTGAAAACTACTGAGTTTATGTGGATTTAGTGCTGTTCTATATCACACTCAAAGCCCAGAGATGTGATTTATTACAAGAATTGTTTGATGAAATGTATAGTTTGTCTTTAACATGAACTTGATCTGGCTTAAAAAGTACTTTTTTTTATGTAAGTACTTAATGTTCTGGAGTGTGGCACCTTGTATTGCCTGCATGTACCTGTGTTACTTTTTCACATGATGCTTAAGTCTATGTGAAGCCCCTTGGATTCTAGGTCAGGACTGTACATGGGGCCACAACTTCCGCCCAAGCTGAGATTGACGGGTAACCCCATGTATAGCCCAGACCTAGGATTCAGGTGGCCTCCACAGGGACAGATGGATTTGATGGATTTGTAGGCGAAGTCAAATACTTGCATGCACCACAAAGTCCCTGTACTTCATCACTCTTTTTACCCTAAAAAGTTGAAGGCCAGGTCAGGTTCAAACCTGCTTATCTTTCTTCTACAGTTCATCCAGCCCCGGGGAACTCCACCGACAGAAGTGCTGCTGTTCACCATCCCTCAGACTTCTCTACCGTGTCTCCAGGCTATGGCCTACTACTTACGCCAGAACCTGCTCATCTTCCTCCATACGCCAAAATATACAGACAGCAATGGAGAACACCACTTCCAGGTGGGGGCGCTGTAATGATGCACAGATGCGGCATTGCACAAGATAGTCCAGGTTTTTGATTCTTAACGGTTATATATTAACAGAATTTCCATAAATTAAAGGAGAACTGTGGGGTTAGGGCTTTTCCCCATAGTTCTCCTAAGGGTCACAGAGAACACAAACTAGCGTCCTCCCGTCACTCAAAGCTCAGTATACCGCGATCTACAGCTCGCGGTATACTGAGACGCCGCAGCCGGGACAGATCCAGACATTACTGTCTGGATCAACCACGCTGCGTGATTGACAGCTGGCTCTGCCTATCAAGAGGCAGAACTAGCTGTGCCCGCCCCCTCCCCACGTCCGTTCCTCCAGTCAGCGCTGGAGGATCGGAGAGGGGAGGGGGGGGAGCCATGACTGACAGTAACGGCTCTCTGCAAGGAGATGAACTAGAAGTGAGCGAGCGACGGTATGTGTTCGCTCACTTCCCGATCTACTAAGCCGACCACTGACAGTCTCATTGTCACAGGTTGGCTCAGATTATGAGGCTGAGTGAAAATCCCTCCCCTCATAATTCTCCTTTAACAATTAGTAATGCAATGCAAGACGGTTGTTATAGCCTTTGCTGGGTCAGTACTAGGTGCTGGGGCTCTGGATGGTGTTTGTGCCAAGGTATCAGATGTCATTCCTCCACTGGTATAATTAGTCTGTGCCTCTAGGTAGTATCTCACGGGTGCATTACCCAGAATATTTGATACTAATTCACTGTATTTCTTGTAGCATTATTACCACAGCACCCTGCCCGAGCTGGACCTGTTCCTGTACAACAAGCCAGGGGGACAAGGTACAGGAGGGAAAGGTAAGGGCCAACATCATATACGGTGCGAGTTTTTAGAAAGATACATCATCGTGCACTAAATTGTTTGATGTCTACGTCTGGGAAACCCTGATTTTTTGTCTGTTAAATATACGATTTGAAAGTGTTTTTATATAGACAGATAAATATTAGATAAGTGCAAAAAATGCCCGTTGATCCTGCCAGAATGATTGTGAGCCGATAGCTTCTTTTTCTCGTCGGTGCTGTACACAATATAAGTTACATTGTTTCCCAGCTATCTCTGAGGACTACTGAACACGGTCCCTCTGTTATGACCTGCCCTGGGGAAGCCTTTCACAACCAGGGTGCTGTGGCAGAGGGGATTCTGATGTTGAAGGGGGGGATTCTTATGTGAAAGGGGGGGGGGCTCCTGATGTAAAAGGGGGGGCTCCTGATGTAAAAAGGGGGGATTCTTATGTGAAAGGAGGGCTCTGATGGGAAAGGCGGCTCCTAATGTGAATTAGGGGAACACTGATGTGGAAGGAGGGGGCTTCTAAAGTGAAAAGGGGCTCCTACTATGAGAAGGGATGTGAGGGCGTGAAAGTAAGGGCTTCTAAAGGGAAGGCTCCTGATGTAAAGGGGTAGTCTGATGTTAAGTGGAGGCTCTGATATTAGGGGATTTCTAATGTGAACGGGGGAATCTGACCTTAAGGCCTGGTTCACACCTGTACGTTTTGTAGCGCGTTCAACGCTCTACAAAACGCTCAAACATGAAAATCCCATTGTTTTCTATGGGTATGGTTCACACCTTGCCGTATTTCTGCCCGTCTGAACGCGCTACGAAACGACCTACGCCTAAAAAGGTACATGAGCTTCTTTGCTGCGTTTTTGTCGCGCGTTTCCATTGGGATACAGCCAAGTATCCCTCGGAAACCGCTGTAAAAACGCGCGTCACGAAACGTGCGACAAACGCGCATATTCGATACGCCCCAATTAAAATTCCATACGAGACCCCTATCTAGGATAAGGGTCTGGTATGGATTTTGGAAGGACCACATGTAATTTTTTACATTTATGTTTTTTACATTTTAGACTGGTCTGCCTCCAGATTTTGGCATACATTTAAAGGGTGCCATGCATAGGCGTGTGCACAGGGTGTGCCACGTGTGCCTAGGCACACCCTAATGGCCCTGTGCGCGACACTGAAACAGCTACAGGGGGTGCTGTGTTTTTAGTCACTGAGCCAGTGGGGAGATCACAAAGATCTATCTGTGACCGACTCAGCTATACAGAGCGCAGCAGCACTTGCCACTTTTATTCCTCACATAACAGCCACGGTCCTCGGTGCCTGGGAAGCTGCGAGGGAGCATGGCCAAAGCTTCCCATCCAATCAGGAAGCCGGGTCACATGATCACTTGCCAGGCTCCCTGGTTCATTACTGGACCCCTGCTGGAAGAGGTAAGGGACAGTTGAAGAGATGGGAATCCGGGATGCCTCAGGTCTGTGTGTGTATATTTGTATATGGTCTCTTTGATAACTTTACAACACCATGGAGTGGTAATAATAAGCACATATCTTTTCCCTCCAGGTATCGCCTGCATAGCTCTCTCCTTTGTGGATCAGCATGGCGCCCTGGTGACACAGGCTTATGGCGAGAGGACCGGTCCACCTCTTGTGTGTCCCTCTACGACTTCCCACCTACTAAGCGTCAGCACATTCGAGTCTCTAACTAAAGTCAGCAAGTTTACACCGGGCCCCGCCACCGACACCTCAGGTAGACTCTCTGGGTTTGATGGCCCTGTGGCTTTCAATGTGATCTCTGCCTTATTTATATAATTCTCCCTCTCCTCTTTCAGCGCCTCTGACCTTGGTGCGCTTCGATGTTTGGGAGAAAGGGAACATTAGCTCCTCACAGTTATCCGAGCGGCTCGCCAACTCATTGCGTCATGCACTCTGTGATGTCATCATTGAATTCCACATCTTGCAGATGCCCCTGTGTGTGGACCTGGTCAGCGCAGCAGAACAGGAAGTGTCCATGAATGGTAAAAGAAGACAAAACGCCTTTTCTTTAATCTGATTTTAAATGTTGAATCTTGTGTGTGATCTATTTTTCCTTTATGTTCACAGGAAAGGCACCCTCCCAATCGCTACCTGATATAAAGGGCTTGGCACAGTCATCGAACAGGTCTCGCCCATCTCCAGTGCAGCTTCCGCCGTCAACCTCCCCATCCAGCACAGATCCAAGTACTCCGCCCAGCAAGTCCGGGCGCAGAAGTTTTTGGGATATGCTGGTAAGGAAAAAGAATAGAGTTGGGCTGCCGAAACTCACCCCAATGCAGGTTTTACAGGACCTGGAGCATTTTTGTCAACACAGAGCATCACAACGTACAGTTGTTTCCCATTTGTGCATTGTGTTTCACTTAAACTTATGTTCCTTATTGTGCACTGGCTGTATCAGGATGCCATTCATTATGAACAGTGCCGTTTTGTGCGTTGATATGTGTTGCACTAACGTGTTTTAGCACTTGGTTCCACACTGCACAGATGTGAAATGAGCCTCAAACTGTTTTCACTGCAAAAACCCTAAACCCCAAAAATAAACTCACTCCGTGCCAGTATACAGAGTAGTTACATCTCCAATAGACCATCTGAGGTTCTAAATACAAACAGGGAATCTCAGTCTATTATCTCCTGACATAGACACACACAAGGATGGCCATAACGACCAGCCATTACTTGTAGTTCTGTAGCGTCTGCATTAGGAAGTTTGCGATGCGTGAAATAGATTTTTGTAGTAGCCATTTAAATACCATTACGGAGTAACAATAATAGTTGAGTTGAGAAAATCGCACTGCAGTCTCCTCTGTAGTATTATTTGTCAGGGAATTCACTGGAGAGTATAATCGCCCTCTTAAGCAGTCTTGAGTAAGGTAAACTGAGGAAAGTCCTGGAGTGTCAAGCCAATGACCTCCTGTGTCTTCAAATTCAGAACGGGTCCTCTGTGTCAAACCCGTTTCCCTCCCGAGTGTATACTGAGGAGAAAAAAGCGTTCAGCGCCTCGGCCCTCTCCTTGTCGTTTGTGACTAGCTTCCCGCTTCCATCCTTTATTGGGCCTATCTGCTCCTTTCTCACCTTTTTACTGTTAATATATTGGTAACATTTTTTGGGGTTCTTTTTACTATCTGCGGCGATATGCTTTTCGCACTCAGTTTTAGCTGCCCGGATTTCTAGTTTGCATTTTTTGTTACAAAAGTGTGATCGACGTTGTCCCAACAGCAAGTTTCTTGCTCAAAGTAATAATCTATGTATTATTATTATTTGAGCAATCCAAAATACAGGTAGGGATGAGCCTGGGCTTGGTGTGAACCCAAAATACCATACAGTCACTCACACTCTGTTAGTGGATAGCAGTCAATCTTTTTTATTGACTGAACATGATGTCACATACACAAAGCCCTTGATGGGATCTACTACATTTTGGTGTGAACCCAAGTCGCCTGAGTTCACCCAAGCCTGCTCAAAACTGTTACCGCCAGCCCCTCTTCCCAGCCCAATCAGGTGTGGAGAGGCGTATATTCCGCCCCGCACCTATACACTATTCACAAAGGGCCGAAGAATACCCCTGACGCCACTGGTTGAGCGGGGAGAGGGTAGTG
Organism: Nanorana parkeri; assembly: GCF_000935625.1. Taxonomy (NCBI): domain Eukaryota; kingdom Metazoa; phylum Chordata; class Amphibia; order Anura; family Dicroglossidae; genus Nanorana; species Nanorana parkeri. The sequence goes on along the minus strand of NW_017306798.1, from coordinate 757,312 downwards.
TTGGTTACAGTTTTGAGCCAGCTTGGGTGCACTGGACTTGCACCAAGCCAAGGCTCATCTCTAAATACAGGAAAGTGTGCTGCCGTTGTGCCATCAAATGCCTAATGTTTGCACTCAGGCACAAGATTCAGTTACTTCTATTAACACTATATGGCCTAAAGTTTGTGGATGCCAGACCAATACATCTAGCTTGTTGGACATCTCATACCAAAACCATGGGCATCAATGTAGAGTTGGTCCCACTTTTGAGGTTATAACAACATCCACGTCTCTGGGAAGCAGTTCCACCAGATTTTGGAGTCGGTGGGAATTTGTGCCCGTTGGTGAGGTCAGGTACTGATATTGGATGAGAAGACCTAACTCACAATCAGAGTTCCAATTCATTCCAATGGTGTTCAGTAGGGTTGAGGTCAGGACTCTGTGCAGGACTCTCGAGTTCCTCCATACCAGACTGGCCAGACCATGTCTTTATGGAGCTGGCTTTGTGCACAGGACACAAATATGCTGGAACAGAAAAGGACCTTCACCAAACTGTTATCACAAGGTTGTACAAGAAGAATTGTCAAAATATATACACTGAGTGGCCAGATTATTATGACCACCCCATCAGTACTTAGTTGGGCCGCCTCGTGACTCCACGAGATGATGAAAGGTGAATCTGACACTGCACTGTTGCTCTTCTGTTGTCTTGTACCAGTCTTGCCCCCCTGAACAAACTGCATAGCCTTTTCAATTGTTGACGCGTTTCAGAGGACACGCTTCCTTCCTCAGAACCAATGGATGAGATCTCTGTGACTCTGTGTCACCCAGACACCCCAAAATCCTGTGGAAAGTCTTCTCAGAGGAGTGAGGAATGTTATAAACGCAAACGGAAGGGCAGGCATCTATATTAATGGGCACGGTTTTGGAATGGGATGTCCAACAAGCTCATATACACTGAGTGGCCAGATTATTGTGACCACCCCATCAGTACTTCCTTGGGCCGCCTCGTGACTCCACGAGATGTTGAAAGGTGATGCGAGGAATCTGACACGGCACTTTGTATATAATAATCCGGCCACTCGGTGTATATAATAATCCGGCCACTCGGTGTATATAATAATCCGGCCACTCGGTGTATATAATAATCCGGCCACTCGGTGTATATAATAATCCGGCCACTCGGTGTATATAATAATCCGGCCACTCAGTGTATGTATACTATAGTATTAACACCTAAATCTGTCCACATACATTTGATAGGGGCTGATGGTCAGGTTTCCACCTACTTTTGGCCACATTGTACATCCGAAAGGTTGGTACTCTGTTAGGTCAGATTAGAGCAACACATAAGGCATCGGTTTCTGCATGAATTTGCAATTGTATGCAGTTGTGTCCTCAAACCAGTATAGTTGTCCTTTAAATAAATTCCCTTTTGGTAGCTGCAAGTCCCAGCGTCAGGGATTCTTCTTAGCTTGTGTACCGTTTATTACAGTGTTCCACCTTAGATTGTAAGCTCCTTGAGGGCAGGGACTGATGTGAATGTGCAACTATGTAAAGTGCTGCGTGAATTGTCGGCGCTATATAAAATACCTGAAATAAATACTTGTTCAGAAATCAATGTGCTAGTTACCCTCGGGGGCCACATTTATAAAGCGGCAGTATGATCTAACAGCTGCTTTCGAGATCGGCACATTTATATAACGCAGCAATGGGCTTTACACATGTACATTACCCGCCACTTGCTTTGGGACTCTGAAGCAATATCTTCCAAAAACAAATCAAGGCAACTGGACTTGCTGTATTTTTTCTTGAAGACGTTTTGCAAGTCCAGTTGCCTTGATTTGTTCTTTACAGATTTACATGGCCTGGCTGAATGAGAACCTTCACAGGCAGGAAGAAAAAGTGCTGGGCAAAGTAGATGCTGGTCACATGACCCGTCAGTCATGTGACTGGCTTCTTCCCAAGTCACAGAGTGTTCTCAGCGTAATGCAGTGAGCACGCTGTGGGGTACCATAGACTCCTCAGCATGGCCCATGTAAACTGCGAGTGGTAATGTGAAGCAAACTCCGCCGTGTCCTGCAGAGAACGAATATCGGTATCCAGCCCCTCCTACGAACAGGCTGTCTTTCTTCCTCTGTTCGATAGACACATTTCCTATTTGCATCTGTCGTCATCTCTAATTTCAGAGCAAACCAGACAATGCAGAGTTGGGCCCCCCGAAAACCACAGACGACATTGTCAGCGAACGCACAGAGGAGCCGAGGACGAGGCGGAGACATAAGACGGAGAGCCTTAAAGCGCCCTGTTATTCAGACCGGCCTGGGATCAGCTTGGAGCATGCGCAGAGGTGTCTTATCTGAACTGTCTGCTGTAGTGTAATCCATAACGTTCTGTCATTACCAACCCCAGTGACATCATTTTATCTACGCAGGAAACGCCAGGCTCAGCTAGAGGAGGGCGACGTGGGTACCCTGCACCCTTTATATAGTCACACCTGCCTGCAGTGGATGAACTTTATGAATCAGCTCGGTATGTCTCAGTCCAATGTGCTGCCATTTTTCTGCCCCAAAAGCCAAGTTTAGCCACAACTGAAAATAATTTTTAGTGGTTTTGTATATATTTTTTTATGTTTAGACTTTCTATTTTAGTCAGGTCAATATTAAATATTTGATAGTCTCATTTTCACCCAGAAGGTGGCGCTCTCGTCTCCCTGATGCATATTTCCGAGGCTATAACGCTCTGCTTTGCTGACATTTTTTGTTTGTTTTACAGACAATAGTTCAAGCTGAATTTTACATAATCAACTCTATGACCCCGTTCACACTGAGCTTTTTCAGCGCTGATTTGAGCCGAGCGACTTTAAGAGACATTGAGCTACAGCGCACATATTGTCGCGCTATGTAGCGCTACTTTTGGCATGGACTTCGTAGCTGCTACATTGGGCTGTATCCAATCAAAAGCGGTCTTGATGTCACATAATTCCTTTTCATGTTTATGTCCCTGCTTATATTTCTGTGCAAAAAGTGACACTTCTGTAGTGCGACAATGTAGCGCAGCAAAATCGCTGGTACTGTGCGACATTGAGCTACACCATTGAAGTCTATTGGGGCCAAATCGCACGAAATCCGATGAAAAATGGGTCATGTTCAAGCGACAACAAGCTACAGGTGACATTGAGCTGTGAGATGTGAACAGCTCCATTGAAATGCATTGGACGAGCTACATTGAGCTGATGTTTGAGCGATTTTTTTAGCTGAAATCTCGCGATTTTATTGCAAATACAGTCACATGAATGAAAATGGCTATTTTCATTCATGTGACTATATTTGCAATACCGTATTTGCCGGCGTATAAGGCGAGTTTTTAGACTTAAAAACATCCCCCGAAAATCGGGGGTCGTCTTATACGCTTATGCGTCTTATGCGCTGAGCCAATCACGGCAGGCTTTGTATTGATGAATACAAAGCCTGTATTAATGAATACAAAGCCTGCCGTGATTGGCTCAGCGCGGTATACTGTATGTAGCCGAAGCTAGCGTACGTACAGTATTACCGCACATCCAGCGGGCTGGCAGATTAGCCTCCCTGGCGGTCTGATGATTTTATTTCAATTTTTTTGTTCTATTTTTTATTTTTATTTTTTAACTTTTAAAATGGCCACCGGTTCCGCCCCCCCCCCTGCGACGCGGACGCTCGCAAGGGACGGAAGACGGAGGACACAGCGGGGATCGTGGACAAGGTAAGAGACTGTAATCCCGAGTGTGGCTCGGGGGTTACCGCTTATGGTACTGAAAATTAACCCTGCACTCGGGAATACCGCCAAGGAGGTTAGTGGGTGCATTTAAACATTATGTTGGGCTATACTCGTCTTATACGACGATTATAGCCCAAAACATATGTTTTAACAGGAAAAAGTAGGGGGTCGTCTTATACGCCGGCAAATACGGTAAATTATATATTTTCTTTGCATTTTGGAGTGCTGGTGACCTATCTCCACATCTCTGGGGTTCTGCACGGTGCCATCCATAGTGGTCACTACGAGCACCTACCTAATCTACACTGGTTACAACGCTGTATGGTGACAGACATTCTCTCCCCCATCTGAGGTCACTCCACCCACTGACGCTGTTCACACAATGGTCCTAATCATAGGAGGTCGCGATTGACGGAGTGAATCTCTGGCATCAGTAAAGCTTGTTGTGGTTTAGTGAGAAATGCAGTGGAGTGCGTATATGTTTTTTATGAAATGGGATAATGTTATATAATTGCAGGAACTAGATCCCATCATACCAGAGAAACAACAAATAAATAACGTTTGACTGTTTATTTAATAAAATCCTCTTGATATACTTTATATTTCTGTATTCACGATCAGGTTGCCCGTCTGTCCAGCTGTGTTCGGTGCACACCATTTCCCGATTCCTGCTTCCCTCCATTCTGACCGAACTCTTCGGTATCATCACTTCCCTGGCCAGCGACACCAGTGTCCGGGTGTTTGAAAAAATCACGTAAGTCTTCACATATAATTAAATCCTACATTTTTATTAGCAGTTACCTGGGCTGTTGCTTTTTAAAGGAGAACTATGGGGTTAAGTCTTTTCCCCATAGTTCTCCTTAGGGTAACGGGAGGACTCAAACTAGCGTCCTCCCATCACCCTAGGCTACAGCTCGCGGTATACTGAGACGCCGCAGCTGAAGCGGATCCCGACAATTGTGCCGGGATCCGCCCAGCTGCGTGACTGACAGCTGGCTCTGCCTATCTAAAGGCAGAGCCAGCTGTACCCGCCCCCTCCCCCGTCTGTTCCACCAGTCAGCGCTGGCGGATCGGAGCGGGGAGGGGGGAATCCAGCCCCTCCCCTGTCACGGCAGAGAGCCGTGACAGGATCGAGAGGTGAGCGAACGCCGGTATGTGTTCGCTCACTTCCCGATCTACTGAGCCGACCTGTGACAGTCTCATTGTCACAGGTCGGCTAGAACTATGAAATGAGTGAAAATCACCCCCCCCTCATAGTTCTCCTTTAATTGAGCTGCTGTAAAGATCGCTACTCCGGGTTTCCGGTTTTTGGGTGGCTATGTTGCCTTGTAGTCCTGCTGTAGTGACCCTTCCCGTCCAGAGCTATAGCTGAATATCCCTACACTGTGCCAGTCAGCACAAACAGACGGCCCCGGAGCTTAGCATGGCAAGCCATTCCCCTGCTCCCACTCCACCCTCTTCTAAGCTAATTGATTGACAGCAGATGGAGACTGCACCGTCCCTTGTAACCTGTGATGCACTCCGCACGCATGCTCCCTGACCGGAGCCAGCAGTTTTAAAAGTTAGAAACTGTAAGTGCTTAAGAACAATATAAATACTAAATTTGGAAATGTTGATTTGGTTTACCTGAATGTAATTGATCGTTTATTACTACTTTAAACCAGCTCTGTGGTTGTTGACGATTTACACTACACATGTAAATGTCATCATCTTAAAAGCAATCTGTGGCCAGGCTATAGACATTCAAGTATTTGCACATTCTTAACAAGCAGACAATTAGCTATTGGCTATAAATCAAGCCCTCACTGACCTCTCTTGATGTATGCACTGTGGAGCAATTCATCCATAAGGTTCATAATAGAGCACCTGATTCCCCTCCTCCCAGTGCACCTGCTCTGGGTTTTTACATTAGAAGGCTGCCAAATGACTGCTGGTAGAGAGAACAGAAGGACTAAGGGCCCAGTCACACCATATCCAGTGCGTTCCACGGCGGTCCGGGCCCGGAACGCACTGGATTGCATAGATCAGGCTGGGCTGTGTTCTGGGAAGGGAGGGTGCATGGCGGTGCAATTCATGTCAGTGGCACCGCAGGCATGCCACCCCCCCCC